>NW_027109315.1:1025962-1035101 GCF_000696795.3 Halyomorpha halys
TTTCTTTAGGGTTGGAAAATTAGGAAACTACTAAATCACTTATTTTTAACGGAAAATGCAGTTCTTGTACTCACAAAAACACTAAGTACTTCATATCACAGACTAGTTCAGTGGTTACCAAATGTTTTTCACCACAATATCCTTCTAGGACTAAAAAAAATTGGACCCTTGGAAAAAAAAAAAGCGTGTCACCTTTCTCGAGATAAAAAATAAACATTTCCTCAAAATAATCCTTAAAGTGGTTATATATGATGGAAAAGAAAAAGTGAAAAGTAAATATTGGAATGCACTCTTATTTTAAATTTTTTTTTGTATTATTTCCAGAAAGTGACATTTGCTTGCGGTACCCCTGGCCATATGACTGGGGTACCCCAGGGTGTACCCCATGAACCACAGGATTAGTTGATTGCCTAATCAATGTATAAAGACACAGAGTGATAACGATATATGAGGGGGTAATAATGATGATAAATAATAAATGAGTAACAAACAATGATTAACGGTGATAGATGAGAAATATAACGAATTCATTACAAAATCGATTAATAAATAATTTTTATAAATTGATAGAATATTAAAATAAAAACTAATTCTACAAAATGGTATGAATTTTAACAAAATGATAATTATTTAAATCTGCCTGAGAATTCCAAATCTTGCTCATTCACATCTGATAAAGTCTATCGGGTAAAGTCTAAGCTTTAAGAGTTTGCTAAGCCTTGAGCACAATTTGATTGGAAAAGAGAATTTCAACTGATCATTTTGTAATATGTTACTGAAGGATTACTGGGAAAGGGACAACCCAGAATGGTATAAACTTATCAACCTAAGGTTATTAACCTTGTTAATAATTAAGGTTATTAAGGTTGTTATATATATTAAAGATAATAATTCTTAAGAACAAGAGAAGAAAAAGAAAAGTTAATAACAAAAACAATGACATTTATAGATTTAATAATATAAGTAACTGATTTCTAATTGGGGGGAGGGAGTTAATTTGAGGAACAGAGGAAGATTAAAAATAATTAAAATAGTAGTAATGAAGATGTTAGAAATATATAAATATAGAATTCAGAAGGGGATGTCCTGCCACAAACCTAGAATTCAGCCTTCGAGATGAGGTTGTATTTCCCAAGTTGTAAGTTACTGCTGCTTTAACTACCGGTAACTGGGAGTGGAATTTTATGAACAGTTATTTGATAAAGTCGTCTATTTATTCCATTTGTAGTTCATGTGTCTTGTTAAGTTTATACATCAGGATTATATCCCAGTTCGATAATTTTCGGGCATTCATAATCCTTGTTTTTCATCATTTTAGTAGAATTGCAAATACTATGAATATTATTAGTTATTTCCCATTAGTAGATAGATTGGAATATAATGTTTATTTTTGATAAATACTGCAAAAAAATGAAATATTATAACAATAATTAATTTTTTGTCTGGCCTGAATTAAAAAATTATCCATAGTGTCCTTAGTAAAAAGTAAAACCATTAATTTATTTATAGATTGTTTGCGACTGCCAAACACATTTAGTTAAGCAGTTCCAGGTAATAATATATCTGTTTTAAACAAAAATATATGATGAAAGTTTTTCCACCAATTAGATACAGATGCGTGAGTCCGCCAACCGTGATGTTTACAACCCCTCTTAAGTACATCTAATCTGCCATCTTGCTTACTTCTTATCTGTTGCTAATTATCAGATTCCTGAAGATGCAATTTATCATGATATATCAACCTTGTTATAAAACATTCTTTGTTTGTTGCCATATTGCTATTGACCATGCGAACACGATCCACCTAAACGTAGGCCTGCATTTTCGCTCTATTTTCTGCTCCAGCGTGTTCTAGAAATGTTAGAGGCTGGGCGGGTCTCTTCAAGAATCAGCTTTCGCTCACGCTTTGTGGCTTCGGCCTTCGTGTATACCTGTTATTATACGAAAGGTTCGATTTGTAGGCTAAAGAGGCTAGGCCTAATTTATCATTGGCATGAATAGGAAACGTATATTGTAAGTATCTTGCTGTATTATAATTATGTTTGTCAATATGACTATAGCTATTGTAATAAAATGATTTTGTTAGTAATAACGGAAAGTAAACAAAAATAATTTAGCGATAACGGAATAATAAGCTTGATGTTGCAATGAATAATAAATAACGTTGATAAATAACGAAGGGTGGGACATATGGCCGGAAGAGGCCTAGGGTAATGAATTCCGGTCTGCGTACGTCTGCCTGAACACATTGAATAATAAAAACCGAAGCGTAAGTGGTATGTTAATGCTTCATGACAGACTTGAGTGTAGTTTAAACTTTCTTCGGACTAAATTTTCCACGCATTGCTTTATTTTCAAAGATATTAAGACATAAATAGATAATTTATAATAAAAAAAAATACCCTCGTTACCCAGAATTAGAATTGCACATGGCATGGTGTTTCATGTAGACATGGCGAGTGCATTACCAAGTGCATTTGATTGACTGAATAACATCGGAAGATCATGTAAAAAACATAAAGACCAATCATTACAAAAAGAACTGACGCCTGGAAGTAAATAAAGTGAATACTTTAGTGAATCCGTTGTAACTGAGGGAGTTGAGGCGTCACCTTAGCAACCTTATGTCCATATTGACTCCGGTTTGTTTTCGGCCTGAGCGGATTGACTTTTATTTCGTGGTGGTCTCATAAATTGGAAATTCGACACTCTCACTTCGGTTAAAATAGGGTGGTTACTTACGGGATAATCCCCTCCCATCATGACTTTAGCGTAAACGATATTTTTAGATCTTTTATCTTTTGGTATAAGTTGGTAAATATTGGTTATCTTCAATATCTGATCAAAATAGAAGAATACATAGCTATTCGTCGGAAAAAAAAGTTTTGTCGTGTGATTTAAACTTCGTCCTAGCACTGTGCTTACAGTAACTTCAAACGACACCTAAACCGGAAGGTATTGCTCAAAATCGCTTATAGTTTTCAGAATTCATTGGTGTTTATGGCTACTGCTCCATGCATGTAGGTTGTAGTAGGGAGAAAAGGGATGGTTGATTATGAAGCTTCATTCTTTCTCCAATAAACAGTGCATCTAACTCAAAAAGATTTTTCAGATTAGACAGGTAGTTTCGGTAAATGGGGTATTCGAAAAAACTCATCAACTTTATATATCAGTATATATAAATAAACAAACAAAGCATGTATGAATATTACTAACCATACATTGAGCATAATAATTACAAAAGCGTTTGTTTTAACTCATGCAGAATAAAAAATATATCTAGTTTCGACGTCAAAGTATTTTATATAACAATGTTTAGAGTTCTTGTTATTGAACCATCTGGATTTGTTAATTATTATGATAATTTAGTTCTCTAGTTTTAAGCCTAGATTCTGGATCGAGTTTCGTACCATAAATCATATTCGACCAACATTTTATAACATCAAAACAGGATTAAATGATATTTGCGCTATTAAACAAACATTGGATATATTTGTGAGTAAATATTGGACGACTATATTTTATCCTATACCATAAATATTGAAAATAAAAATTCTTCAATGTTTCTGTTTGCTCTATTATACTTTTCAATGTTCACTGATGGCATCATACAGCTTTGAACTCAAAACCTGCCTGTTATTTTCTTGCTAACTTCTCAGCTACCTAACTGAGATGACTAGGTCATCATCTTATTAGGAACAGTACCTAGTCGAACCGTGGGACTGGAAGCTCTGATGGGAAGCGGCTCATCTTCCCTCTGTTCAAGACCGGTTGTTGTACATTCCTAACCTTCTCTTTGGCTACGAATTCGATTCTTCTCTTTTAATAATATTTATTGCTGAATGTTAATTGGAATTATAGTCGATGTGGATTTTAATTGATTTTGACGTATGAGATGTCAGAAGAGTGATTATTTGATGCAGAGAGCTCTGAGGTTCCTCAGCTAAATACAGCCTTAGAATTTTTGGATTTACTGGAGAAACGAGAAAATAAAACTTCATAGAATCAATTAAACTTAACTTCAAGAGACTGAATAAAAAGGTACTCATTATCCATTCTCTCCATCAGGTTGTTGTCAATAATTTTTATTCTAAAAAAAAACAAACCCTGAACTACCTATAATACCAGTATTAATATATTATTTTAAATATACGAAAAGAAATCACTGTCATTTATTCTTGGATTCAATCACTTTCAATCAATCATACTATTCCCATGACAAATTTAATCATTTTTTATTCACCTAGCTCATCTTCAGCATCCTTTATACTTTCTTATTTATTTATTCTTTTAACCATTTCTCTATACTCCAAAATCTCTATACTGCGCTTCGTGGTTGTTATCCTTCTTCATAATTATTTAGTTCAAAAGACAAATTTATGCTATTTTAAAATAGTTCATAATTATCAATTATTTTATTTCAAAAACAAACTCAACCCTTTTTTACTTCTTCTAATTTTTATTACTGTAGATTTTTCGAGCTGAAGAAGAAAGTGATGTTGAAGATGATTTTTGCTTGATTCGTCCACTTTAATAATGAATCGAAAAATTAAATAAAAAAAAAAGGTCGAATTTGTCCTTGAATAAAAAAATTATATAGCATTGTACATCCCCCTCCTTTTTTTTCTTCTTTGTAATGCTACCAATATTTTTCTTTTATATATGTATTATATCGATGCAGGGGCTAATTGATATTTGTAATAAACCTTTTTTTTTTTTTTAAATGAAATCAATTCTGCTTGAGCACATAATATAGAGCAAAAAATTCATTATAAAGGTTGAACGTTTGTCCATTTTTCTACAGAGGCAATTCTTTGATCCAATTTGCAAGACGCAGCGACAGTTCTGTCCTCAGGAAAGCTTCTTGCCTCATCTTTCAGTTCATTGTAGGAGCTGAAATTCCTTTCAGGTGAGAATCTTTTAAATTAGGTCAGAGGCGATAGTCATTGGGTCTAAGAGAGAGTGTGTGTGATCAAGATCCATATAAAGAAATCGTATTGAAATTGTTCGAGAGAGACGCTTTTATGGGCGAAGATTGGGTGAGTTTTGTCTTAGGAAATGCTTACACCCTTGCTCAGCATCACTCTTCTCTGGTTTTGAATGTTTTTAAAATTTAATAGCACCTGCCAACGTTGTTAAAGTCATTAAAACGGTTTTTGGTTCCAAAGACAGTAGTATTGGTCGAATTTATGCCTACCGAAACAAGGAAAAAATATTATCATACTTCCTCATTATAGACCATACTTGACAACCGCTGACTACCACTTGTGCCCTCTGATAAAAGATCATTTAACACCGGAAGGCGAATCAGCTCCGACGATGAGGTGATAAATGAAGTTCTACCTTGTCTCAAGGACATGGCGGGGAACTGGTTTAACATGGGCGTAAAGAAAAAAAAGTAATTAAAAATGCGTCAACTGAAGTGACAATTATGAATAAATTTGATAAATGATCAGCCTTTAAACTGATTTATAGGTATGATATAGAAAGTAATCGAACTGTTGAATTTCTAAACAAAATATTAAGTTACTCTTAATTTTAGGTACCCTCTTATATCTTATAAATGTCAACTTACTACACAGAAATATTTAATTCAAAGTCGTTAGTACGATCTTACGTAGTCCTCCCTAAATATATTTGTTTCCTGAACTAGGACTACAATCTTGGTAACTAACTTTACATCTAAAACATTGGCATATCCGTTGAGAACTGTAACTCATTGGTTACAACCTATCAATACTTTCACTTTCATTATAAAAACCACAGTATACTATTACGAGCCATTGCGTAATCCGTCACTCGCTGCCAGCGGAGGTCAGCAAACTTATTCCGCTTCGACTAACTACTACGTCCGAGACATATTTATAACGCGAAAGTGTTTACATTATGTAGATCGTGATGTCAGTTTGTTTTGCCGAAATCTGCATGTCGGTCACGACGACATTGAAGTATACGAAGCTTGTCGCTCATAAAAATAAATTCGTGGCTCGACATTCTTTGAACAGACAAGGCTTATTGTGTAATTTAATATGACGACGTGATGATACGGGACTGGAGGATTGTAATAATTTTTTGTTAAGTTGCTCTGCGTACGAACTGAACTCCATACATGGCTCAAACTGAATAACATTAGCTCTAATTGTTAGTACAAATTTCTTGCAATACCCATAGAATTTGATACTAAATTGTTCTCTATACGTGTAATCTAAAACCTAAAACTTAGATCTAGATAAGATTTAATAATCTAAAACAATCCATAACCCATACGAAGGGTCATGAGATCAGTACTTAGCAAGGAAGTACTTTTTCTTAAACAACAGTTGTGCAGGGAGGTGATTTTTTCATGATCACGCTCAACTGCCAGATTTTCTCCAATTAAGAGTACCTACTTTATGGGGTTACTTTATGGCGAACCTCGGAGGACTCCCCCGAACCCACTGAGCTGACTCACTATTACTGTAGCAGAACAAATAATTATGTGCAACAGCCGGATTCGAACCCGTGTCCTTGGAGTTAATAACACAGTGCCTTCCCCACTGACCCCTAATTTTGTTCACTATAATCGTGGTCCCGATCAATAAACATAATGCCTACAGTATATGAAAGACTGCTGTAACTATTTCATAGGTTATATATTTATATATTATATACTTATATATTTTTATATAAAATAAGGAGGAAACAGGAGATATAATAAATATTTTCCTTAACCTTTGTAAATTGTTAATTTTATATTATTTTTAACTCATGTTTATAATCCTTCATGCTCTCAGCTATCTCCTTTCAGTAAGGTCTATTTTGTCATTAGCAATGTTCTTCTATTACTGTAATAATTTTCAATTTTACGTTTCGGGAATCAGAGCGATGGGAGATTCAGTGTTTATAGTTGCTGTTGGTGTCCATGAAATCTTGATTTTCCAAATCCCTTTTAGCCATAGATACCGAAGGATCCTGTGGACAACTTGGTTAAAACACTTAGATTCTTATTTATTTGGTTTACACTACATGTTAATGTTTAAACTTCCTTAAAGTGAAAATAACAAAAATATTAAGGCCTTGCTAAACATACGCTTTCAATGAATCTCTTTCTTAGATACTAGAATATACAATAACAGATTTAAAATATTGCTTACGTTAGCAGTGGTCCCAGTACAACCATCCTCCAAATATTAGTCAATTGTTACCTCCAAATATTTCGAGACTTCAGCTTTACTAGCATCTGTGTTAAAATCATGTGTTGTTATATTTAATTTCTACCTCTACCTTATTCCATACTATTATCGGTAAGATCTATAATTTTCTAATGATTTTTACAGTAATGAAATAAATAATGATGAATTAATTATTTCGTGAATTATTAATAAATAATAATATTCAGAATATAAGCTCTTACATATTTCGCAGCGGAGCTTGAAAGTAATTTTTGTAGAAATCCCCGAAGAAAAAAAAAAATCCCACTTCTCTATTCTTTTTTTATTTTTCCTTAGCCACTTTATTTGTTATGTTCACCACATATTATTATTGTCAAGTTTTCTATTCACTTCTTTTGTCTAACTTAACTTTATATTTTGTTTCATTATTCTAGTATTATACTTACATATTTTATTAGTTACATATATTTTCTTTCTCATATTTTTTTTCTTTCCATAACTTTAGTTTTTAAATTATTATTAAATTAAAATATTCATATTTCTTTGTTCCTTTGCATTATGTAACTTTGAATTTTTATTTTGTTAATTATGTTATTTTACTTACATATTTAGTTACCTATATATACGTTTTATTTCTCACTTCTTTCATCAATTTATTTTTAATAATCTTCATTCTGTACAATTATTCAGTAATTTTAAAAAGAGAAAATATAAATAGAATAATCATTCTATTTATATTTTCTCTTTTTATTTATTTATTTTTATTCATTGGTCGTTAAGTTGTTATTCGTTTTTAGCCATGATGAGGGCTAGAAATTGTGGTCGAAACTTTGGCACTTTTATATAAGTTTTTACAACTTATTGGTCAACTATCTTCTCATCATAATGCTATAAATAGTTAAAATGATAACGCTCTGGAACCATTATAAATATGTGACTTATTAATATTACAATAATACCCAACTTAAATATTTATTTTTAATGGTAATTTCATTTTTAGTGATAATTAATATAATATAAAATACATGGGAAGCGAATTCGGTTAATGTGTCGACATGTAGAATTGTTCAATTGTCTGTTACTATCAGTTAAAAAATAAAGAAGCATTGTTTAGAATATAAAATAACAATTTAAATAAAATTATAATTAAAAAAAAAGGAAAAGTCCTTCAGAATTATTTTTTGTGCTTATGTCGTTATTCACTATTGGCTGTATGTTTACATTGAGATAAATTGTATTCTTAATTGTATTCTCCAAAGACAATTAACCTATTAATTATTATTGATGCTAATAAAAATAACTTGTCTCTATAATTTTACCTATATTCTGAATTATTTCGATTTATAATAATCGATTAAGTTGAATGATTTTTTTAGCTAGTTTCAATCTCTCTGTGTGGTCTAGTAAAACTACCCTAAAGTTTTCCTGAACCTAGAAATTAATGTCGGTCAATGGATTCTTACATAAATATTTTTGATATGATGGTAAAAATTTTATCTTACTTTATCAAGATGGTCGCCATATATATTTAGGTTTACTGCCAATAACTTCCAAAATATTATAAGTAGTTAATATATCGTTATAAACTATTTTATATTGCATTGACTAGCATCAATTGGAGGCTCCATAGAGTTCTTCATGTTCAATAATTCCCGAAATACAATTTTCCCAGACCAATCTTTATTTCCGAAAAGAACGAACAAGAGTTTATTTTCGTTAATATCATAATAAATACTATTCTATACAATAATAATTATTGTAAAATACTATGAAGTTCATTTAACGAATTTTCTATTGAGTCCTAATAGAACTCTTTATGTTCAATTTTTGCGATATACTGTTTTTCATAAAAAAATATTTTTTTGCCACATAACGAGAAATGATCATTTTGTGAATTTATTTTCGTAAATATCATAAAAATTACTATTCTAAGGAAAATAATTATTATTAACTACTTTGAGTTTTCTATTGAGCCCTAATAGAACTAA
>NW_027109315.1:1035151-1036789 GCF_000696795.3 Halyomorpha halys
CGCCATATATATTTAGGTTTACTGCCAATAACTTCCAAAATATTATAAGTAGTTAATATATCGTTATAAACTATTTTATATTGCATTGACTAGCATCAATTGGAGGCTCCATAGAGTTCTTCATGTTCAATAATTCCCGAAATACAATTTTCCCAGACCAATCTTTATTTCCGAAAAGAACGAACAAGAGTTTATTTTCGTTAATATCATAATAAATACTATTCTATACAATAATAATTATTGTAAAATACTATGAAGTTCATTTAACGAATTTTCTATTGAGTCCTAATAGAACTCTTTATGTTCAATTTTTGCGATATACTGTTTTTCATAAAAAAATATTTTTTTGCCACATAACGAGAAATGATCATTTTGTGAATTTATTTTCGTAAATATCATAAAAATTACTATTCTAAGGAAAATAATTATTATTAACTACTTTGAGTTTTCTATTGAGCCCTAATAGAACTAAAAAAGTTTTTCGTACAATCAACACTTTATGAATAAATTTTGGCGAAGACCATTAAAACTACTACCCTTACTGATGATTATTATAAACTAATTTATGGTATATTTAACGAGCCTCAAATTGAGTCTTAATATATATTACATCTATATGTCAGGTACTTCTTGAGATATGAAACGCTGCTCAAGTTTTGACTCATTTTCAACGAATATTGAGATCGTGCAATCATTTGTATAAATTGATCACGATACCAAATTATCATTCATCATTTAACAAAATGATGTGTTAAATAATAACAAACTTGTTTTGAAAAAATAAATATTGAACGTAACTAGATCAGCAAGGGCTCAATTTGAAGCTCATTAAATGCACCATGAAGTAGTTGGTAATGATTATTTCCCTAATTCACAAATGTTACTCCTCGTTATTTAAAAAAAAATTACAAGTGTTTGGAAACTTTAAGAGCTAGCTTATTCTATAAAATGTTTTACTTATGAATCTTGATTTTACATCAGTTTGTATTTATAATAGAAACAAAAGTAAACTATAAATATATATAAAATGGTATATGACAATTTCTTTATTAATTCCATCAAGTGCCTTGTTTCTAGAATTGGTTTAATAAATTTAGGCCAAAGAATTCGTTTCTTTGGACCGATTCCAAGTGAACTAGTTTGTCAAGTTAATATTTTCGGGCTAGCTCTGGAAAAACACCCTAGTTTTGGAGGAAGTGTGTCACACGGTCCAAATTTTTATTAGCGATCTGATTAAAATGTAAATGTTCTCGTATCTCCAAATTTTAAAGGAGTGATTTATATATATATATATATATAAAAAAAGATTCGTTGGGTTTCGTTCCTAATTTCTAATCCCCATTCTTTTACTACCGAACCATTTGGATGCAAATTCAGAGTTATAGAGATATCTGTTATTTTTCACATTTGCAGAGTGCTTATTATTTTCAGAAAAAAAAATACACAATGTTGATAAATTTATTTATTCAACGTAGTTTTTCTTTTATTCTTTACAGCGTATGAAATGTATATCTTTTTTTTCAATTCCACATTGAATAATGTAGAAATAAAAACTATATTTCTTACATTTTGACTTGTATTATCAAAAAATGGAAATCAAAGAATGTGTTTTTTCCTTTATTTTTTTTCCGAAATCAC
>NW_027109315.1:1039244-1040422 GCF_000696795.3 Halyomorpha halys
AAATATTACCTGAATACGAGACTATTTTGAATTTTTATTTGTATATATTGTTGCCATGTTTGGGCCTTTTTCTATTTATATTAGGTTGTGATTTTTTGTTAAACAAAAGAAGTGTATCGGGTTAAGAAAAAAATAAGATTTAAAAATATTGAGGATAATAATTTTTAAAAAATGAATAATTATAATAATAGCAAGAAAATAAATATAAATGAATCAAGAACAAAAACAATAACAGAACAAATGAAAAAACCAACCAAACAAAAATCATATATTACTACTTGGTATTTTTAATTAATTATATTATACCTATGTTGGTGTATAAATATGCTTAGTTAAAAAAACAAACTATTGCTTTGCTATTATAAGTATGCTGTGTACTTAAGAAACCAATTGAGTTGGGCAGCACTATCTACTTTTGGCAAAACAGTAAAATGTTTCTCTTCCTTAATATATTTTATATCATTTGCAGAAATTTTAATGTATTTTTTTCTTATATAAACATTATAATTTCTAAATAACATTGTTAGTCCTCGACTATTAGCACAGTACTTTGGTTCAATTTTCTGAATTAATCGCTTATGATCTGGGTTATCGCTTCGTCTGCACTCTAAGTAGTACTCAGGAGATATCTAGCAGAAAATCACTACTGTTTCAATGAAAAAAGTTTACGAAAGCCATTAAATTAATTATGGAAGTATCTTTCTGTGAAACGAGCTTGCGAGTCGGTGACTCCCACGAAGCGACGAAACAAAACTGAAAAATTGCCCGTCTTTTGTTCTGCTGTTGTGAAGCAAGCGCTCAATTTGTTTGCTCTCATTCCTCTTGAGAAACATCAAATATCTCTCGGCATTTAATAAATATAGTTTCTCGTTGATTGACTAGCCAATTATTGAGTAAAGTTGATTTATTTTTGAGGAAAACGTTATATATTTTTTTCTGAAATTGAGATTTATATTACTTTCTTAGGACATTAATTAGAATCTGAGTTGAAAAACTTATAAATAAATTTATTGGTTTATTTGTTTAACGGTAACATAAGAGGAAATACTGCTCTCTGATCAGCCTGAATAAACTGTTTCAGCGGTGAGAGTATAGGTGCAAATAATATAATCGAGGAAAATGGGCTAGATTGACTATAAAGATAGATGTTAAATATTTTTATTTAAAGTTTTAATTAC
>NW_027109315.1:1040821-1044294 GCF_000696795.3 Halyomorpha halys
AACTGATCAAATGTTTGATAGGTCCGTATATTAACTATTTATGAACGTTCATATGAAATATATAAAATGTATTGGAATCATAATGTTGTATTGTCATGATAAGGTTACATTAAAATTGTATTAATATTTTTTTGTTTAGATATTGTTATTTTAATGTTACTATAGCACATAATATTTTTCCTTTATTTTCATAAATGGGCGTATGAAACATTTGGTCGGCTTTCATCTTGAAACTAAATGTTGGATAGCAAGGCTGTATACCAAAGCCTAAAAAATAAAAATACATTTTATCCTTTTTTTTTACATATTACTTCTACTATATACCACACTATAATATAATTTAAATAAACTGTTTTTCGTTTAATCATTCTTCTGCAATAATCTATTCGGAATAATTAAATAGGAATACTTCTCTTTATCTTATCGTTAAATACTAAGATCATAAAACTATAAAAAACCAGTTTCTTAACTCAGATTACAATTAATTCCATAAGAAATTAGTATTACTTTCAATAAGGAATTTTCCGAATCATCTCTATCAGAAGTAAATTTTCACATAAAATTATGAGGTAAATTTAGTCCTTTTTGAAAGACTGTACAAGCCAAAGTCTCCATGAGAAACTGCCAGACAGTTTTAACGAAGTAAATAATGAGATGAACGTTAAATCAAACCTTCCGCTGCTCAAGGGGTAATTAAATATACTAGCTCCCGGTCGATTACAGAGGTTCATTATTGAAAGAAATAAACAGAGCGGTTTTTACGTCCATACAAAGAAATAAAAACATATGGAATGAATTGTAGAATTTTTCTATTTCTAATTGTAGAATTAAAAGTCTGTATAGAATTATGATAGTTTTATTAATTTTGTCTGTGGTTTGAAATATTTAAAAAACGCAACCGTATTAATTCAAAGATGTTAGTATACACCTGAAAAGAACAAAAAATGACTGGATCTGAGAGCTGCCCAAACGGGTTTCGAAAACGAGTACCTCAAGCTTGTTATAAACATACATCCCAGCTTGTTGGGGAGAACGGTACCTTGACCTTGACCAGAATGTGGCCAAAGACCGGCTACTAAGTCTAACATACTTCGTCCTTTAAATATTATTAGTTTAATATTAATTATAGTCATTTCACGAGATGGTATGAGAAACTTCACGGGTGACAATTGTAAAGAATAATAACAAGATTTGTGAAGAAAATATCTTGTTTTAATTGTTTTTAGAGTGATTATAATAATGTATTTATGAAGGGAGGGCATATATAACAAATATTTATACAAATAATTTTTTTAAATATTTAAATAATGTTTGACTAATTATTTTGACTTTTAGATAATTGAAATGATTAAATTATAAAATTTAAAAGGTAAAATATAAAATAAAATGATTTACACATACATTTAAAATGATTGGGATTTACAAAATCAATATTTTAAACTGCTTTATTAAAACCCAGTTGACATTCCTTTAACCTCTTATAAAAGATCGCTAAGACATTATGGTCTTGCAATGGTATAGCCTGAATTATATTTATCGAATGCAGTTCCTTCAATTCAGCATTGCGTAGCCTTCTAAATTCTCCTGTTAACTAATTCTCTTTTATTCCGAATATCCAACGTAATAATTTATTTTAAAAACCCTTAAGGCGCTATTTTTTTTGGTGTAAGAGGCCAAGTACCGCTTCCATAAAGAACAGTGCGAAGAATCTTGTAAATTCTAAATTTTAAGTTTTTGGATAGAAAGCGCGAGCTCCTAGCAGTTTTGAAATTGAAAAATAACAAGCTATTTCCGCCTTCAACCTCGCTTTTATTTCCTCATCAATTTTGTTTTTTTTCTAGTTACCGTAGAACCTCAATACTTAAACCTATCTACCTGTTCAAACGTATTTCCTCTTATATCTACACCACCGAAATTGCTCGCATTTCTACTTCTAACCATATATTTTGTTTATCTAACCATATCCGTATTGCTATTTTGTTTTATACCTAGTTGCTTACTGAAGTTTATTAACGCGGTTATATTTGGTTCTTTGGTGACGCTACCGATATCAAATAATGTTCCAAGATGCCTGGAAGTAACATGTTTTGAAACCCTTAACATAGAACTGTCATTTTGTTTGAATAGTATACTGAAATCACCATCTTGACCTTTTATTTCTTTTCACGACTGGAACAACGTGGTTACAGGTCTTGGCCTCACCCAACCGCTTCCTCAAAGACCCCAGCTAAGCAATTTCAAAATCAAAAAAGCTAGCATTTAACCTCGCTTATATTTTATAATCAATTTCGTTTTTTCTAGTAACCGTAGAAGCTAAATACTTAAACCTATCTACCTCTGCATATTCATTTTCTCCTATATCTATATCTCTTAATAAAAACTACAGTTTCACCACATGCCTTGATTAGTTCACTAGAAACAATACCAGTTCCTGATGCTTTATAAGGTTTTAATTTTCCGATAGCTATTTGGACATCCTCCTTTCTTGGTTCTTCTATTATAGGTTCGATTAGGTATTCAGTAGGAAGAGATTGACAATTATTTCTCTCGTTCAAAATACCGATAAAGTGTTCCTTAAATGTATTAAATATATTTTCCGGATTAGCTAAAACATTATTATTTGTATCGGCTTATATGGTTTGTTTTACGAATTTATAAATAACCGAATTAATAAGATATGGTACTCATTCGACGCACAATTTTAATGCTGTTTAATTTGTTATACCATAACAAATGGTATACTCGTACTTACTAATACCGCAATTCGCTGGGTTACATAGTTCAAGAATTATGCGCAAAAACAATAAAAAAAATCTAATTCATTACTTAATTCATTTAATAATCTAATTATTAAGTATCTTAGGACTACTAGAAATGCGTTTATGTGTTTGTTCTGGTAGAAAATGATTTTTTTAATTATTTTCAAATATATTTAGATCGCAAAATATGTTGTATGGACTGGATGGACGATTACATATGCAACCGATGTATTATGTATCGGCTCCTGTAGCTGTAGTTTGAATACAAAAGTCGTTGTTTAATTTTGTTAAGAGGTGTTGAATAAGAATCTGAATTTTTAAAAAATAACTAAAAATTCATACTTTTATTATTTTTACTTGTATCATACAAAATTAAAAGGTAGTTTTATTATGAATTAATAATGAGGAAATTTCTTAGAATTCATGTTCTTTCGTTGATAGTCTAGTAAAATAGTCCTGGAAAATGTTCTTAAGTAAAACTTTCAGGTTTAATTATTTTAGTGCTTGGCTGAATGCTTTTCTGAGTGCAGAACACGAATGTTAGGTTGTCTAAAATGTTTTTTTTTCTCGCCAAATATGAGAAATAAAAAAAAAATCACTCAAAATCATTCGACTTTAATATAAAAATAAAAATTTTCTACAAATCCATTTAATAAAATTTTTTATTATATTAATTTAATAAAAATTAATGTTTTTATAATTTGAAAAAAGCGT
>NW_027109315.1:1044344-1061631 GCF_000696795.3 Halyomorpha halys
CGTGTAGAGAAACTACCTATTGGTAGCACTCTAATGACGTTTTTACATTAGCAGGTCTCGTGGCCATAAATTGAAAAAAAAGTTTATATTTTTTTAAAACTATTTCGGACAACCACCAAGATAAGTAGCCATCCTTGTCTATATAGTAAAAAAAAAAACCTTGTAATTCATTAATAAACATTTATCGAATTTATTATTGAATATTATAACAAATATTGTTTCATGAGCAATGATTATGAAAAAACAATACGAAGTCATTTGATGAAAAGCAATTTTTTGTCAATCGATCTCTTGGTCAATGATTACGAAGGTGTATATTTTCAGGATAATAACTATAATTCTATAATAGTAGTATTTTTGAACCATTTCAGATATTCGATGACGTAATTATTAAATTATTAAGTATGAAAAATTGGCACATAATGATTTAGTAGCTCGCGAAATCAAATCTATATTAGGAAAGAAATTTTACATAAACTTATTCCATCAGATTCCATTATTTTCTCGATCATAAAATTAGAATCGAAAATGTCCTGTTTTCATTGCTATGACTTAAGTAAAAAAAATAAGACAAAGCCCATCTTATGACTGTTTATAAACATAATTGGATGACAATGATATACATTCACTAGAAGGAATTTGTTTACCTATTATTATTGCGTGCTAAACGTTATATATATTTTTATCATAATTGTCTATCACGTTTAGAAAACCAATAAACAATAATTAAAGTAAAACCTTGATTGTTATTCTTTTAAATTATTTGCAATAATTTATTTTGTCTACTATTTTTGAATTATTTAAAATTTAAACTTTAAAAACAATTAGTATATATACATCAATTATTTAAATTAAAGATTACGTTCTTATTATGACTAAGATGGTGAAATGCCTATAAAAAAAATAATTATCATCCCTTTTCCCCTTAAAATAAAAAAGGTTAACTTATATAATGACTTGCTCTACCTATGTAGAGATATCTAAAATGACATTTTTATAAGCTGGAGTGTGGCTGGAGAAGGCCCTGGAGTGGCCAGAGGAAGAAATGGGCCAGAGAGCGGACCCTGCGGTACTTTAATAACCTCCCTTGTGCTATAGCTACGGCCTTAATAAATATCGGCCAACCGCTTCTCTTTTATTATTTATTATTAGTAGGGCGACTCTTCTAAGTTCGTGTGATTTAATAGGTTTTTTGAAGGCTTTAGCTCTTAGCCAATATAATAATACAGTTAAAATACAATATTCAACTATATAACCAAAGAAAAACTGAAATGTAGGTAATTTAAAAAAAGGTAACTAAACCCAAAATAATAATGTATAATTATCATAAATCATACATGAAGATTATCATACATTTCATGATTATCATATATTATATAAGCATGGTATTCAGCATAATATATAGACTGTCAAAAAACATATTAATGAAATACAACAAATGAATGAACGAAAGGAATACAACTTTTGTAGAGAATAATAATTAATTCCTAATAAATCTATAATAATCAATTTGAGGAATTCCTTAAAGCACGTAATAACTATCAACGACTAAAAATAAAAGTAAAATATATCTAAAGGGGTAGATATAACTAAGTAATATATTTAGCTAGATTTATTTCTATTATTTTGTCATATATTCAATGGAATTTTTTTTTCGTTTTTTATATTTACAATTTTCAAAATATAATTTTTAAACTGTTTTTATAAGACTGGTGCTTGGGTATGCTGATGATTTGGTATTATTGGGTGAGGACAAAGAAACTATAGAACTAAATACAACCACGTTAATAAATTCTAGTAAGGAACTAGGTCTTGAAATAAATACGGATAAAACAAAATACATGGTTAACAGTAGAAACGCGAACAATTTCGGTGATGAGGAAATACGTTAGAGCAGGTAGGTAGGTTTAAGTATTTAGGTTCTACGGTAACTAGAAAAACTAAATTGATAAGGAAATAAAAGCTCGGTTGAAAGCGTGAAATGCTTGTTATTTTTCAATTTCGAAACTGATTAGCTAGAGCCTTCTATCGAAAAACTTAAAAATCAGAATTTACAGAACTATTATCTTGCCCACTGTTCTCTGTGGATGTGAGACGTGGCCTCTTATCCTAAGGGATGAACAGCGTCTTAGAGTTTTCGAAAATAAAGTATTGGACAAAATATTCGGATCGAAAAATTTAGAAGGATAGGATTAGGGATAACTTAGAAGATTACACGACGATGAATTATGGGACCTACACCCAGTAAATTTAATTCAGGTTATAGAATTCCGGCGTATAAGATGGGTGTGTAAGGTTGTAGGCCTTAGTAACGAGTGGATCCATAATAAGTTAATGAACGCCGAACCAACGGGTAAACTTCCGAAGGGTTGACCGCAACGTAGATGGAAGGATTGCGTCAAACTGATTTAGTGGAATTGGGTTTGGAGGGCCATCAATGGAAGGATGTATGGAGAGTGCGTTCGGTGGTATCGGCATCGAACCTTCGGGTTCGTTAGGCTTTCATTATAAGTATTATTGGTTATAATGGTGCATGCAATTAATTACTTTGTTAAAAAATAATTTTTTCAGAAAAGAAAATTCTAAAATATAAATTTTAGTCTGTTCGAACAACCACTTCTAACGGCCTGGAAAATACAGAGTATTCACAGCACATGTTTTTGGAGCCAAACCCATATGCATGCTTCGTATACGAGTAGTTGGCGGACCGTCAGAAGTGATTCTTGTAATAGAACTTTTATATTAGATTTTCGATCAGCTAACTTGGTATCTCTTGTAAAAAATTATTTGATTTTAGCTCTTATAGGTTTTTGCCTAATAAATAAATTAATTGATAAAGGACCATCGTTGACAAAAAAAATTTTTATTGAAATTCCTTCATTCTTGATTGTATTTTATACCAGATAGAGTAGGATGGTGTAGTTTCTTCTGTTCTTTTATTGATTTTAAATTAATTTTAGATCTAGAAGGTATGGAATGTGTTGTACTCATAAAACTACCTTACAGTGATCACTACTGCGCTATTCGTTATACTGCCTGATTTATGAATAATAAAAATTTATTAGCATTCTGCTGGCTTCATGGAGAGGATATGCATTTATGTGGTGCTTAGTGTGGCCACTTTCTTCAGTCCCAACGGCTCGGGTGAGGGCTATGGAAACGTGAGCGACATGACTTGTTCATAAACACGTTCTACATACAGTTGCGTAAGGGAACCGTTCCAACAATTCACCCTCTTACCACATTAATTGTGGAACTGAATGTAAACAGAAAAGCGTGTAAGATGTCGGTGGTTGAGCAAGTCTAGGGTGGAATTGACTTAAATTTAATAATTTATTATACCGATATTTATCTCTTCCCAAGATGCGAAAAGATTATTAAAAATATTTAAATACTATCAGACTAAATTAGAGAGATCGTTTTTGCAGTAGCAGAAGGTCTCAATATATTTAAATAGTTATAAATTCATGAAATATTTAAACATGTATTTTATGATGTATATTTAAGATTTAGTATATGAATAAATAAATGTCTGTAAATATATCTATAACGCGGGGTGGATCAGTGTGTAAGGCATTGTACTACTAATTCCAAGGACTCAGGTTCGAATCTGGCTGTGGAAATTAATTATTTATTCGCTTTATTTATTATAGCCATCACATAATTAGGGAAAAACCTGGCGATTGAGCAGGTTTTTGAAAAAATCATTTGCTTGAATAACCGTTGATCAAGAAACAGTACTTTCTTACAAAGTAAGAACCACCCTTCATGGGATGTAGCTATGGACATTATTGTTATTATTATTAATTTGTTATTACAAATTAATTACAAAGGTGTCTGCTCCAAGTTCGCCGCTGGGGTGTCTCGATATTATTTATTGTTAGATTAAATTAGGAATTATTAAAAAAGTGTTAACTGTTTATTGCTTTAAGACGCTATATTAAAAAAAAATTATTATCCTTTATATCTTTACTGACTTTAATAAAGCACAATAATATAAAAAATAATCCCATGAATTTCGTTCTATAAATGCATTGACTCCAGATAAAAAAGTTTTAGAACCAATGTTTTCAAGGATTAAGCACCAAAAGTGTTAATATGAAAATTGGCATTTTCTAAATTTAAAAAAATTAAATTTTTTAATATATTTAAAATTGTTTATATTATGTAGGTTAGAGTGTTCAATGATTCTGCAAAAACACTGCAGACCCAAAGTGTTTACAACTGGTTTCCATTTAATATCCATTCGTTTCGCTCCACCTGGCGTAATGCCTGATTTAAATTGGTAAATACTCAATTTATATGTAAGATGATAAAGAGCTTTCGAATGTGTTTGGTAACCACATTGTCCGTTCTTTGTAAATAAGATATTATTATTAATAAAATATTGTATAACTTATTGTATGTTCAACGAATATTATTGAACTCATACATATATATAGCCATTTATGTTTTTAAGAATTTGTGGTTAAACGAGGTAATAATTTGATATTTTCTTTGAATTTATGTTTAGACTGTTAATGACATTCGTCTAATTCCATTAAACAAAATTAAGAAGTTTTTCTCGTAAAGAAGATTGATTGATACTTCAAATGCCGTAAGAATTTCTTATTCACGTTTAATATTGAATGATGAAATGAATTTTACGATGCGGAAAGATAATTATTATTATTAAAATAATTTTACACCGGATGTATTTTGGCGCATTCTACATTACTAAGTTCTGTCTTATCATAGGTTCTGCTCTTATCCTATTGGCAAGTGTTTCTGTATGTATTAGTCATTTGATTTAAATCTTTTTGAAATATTTATCTGTTCGGTGTGACTTGAGTTTGTTATACTGTATTGTATACATGAAGCGCCAACCGGAGGCGAGAGTATTATCATTTTTATTATATTATTGAAACGTGTTGTCGAAGCAGAGATACTTTATAAACTAATCATATTGGTTTATATGTTGTGTATATTGTTGTTTATGATATACCACTTTAAATTTAATATATAAATTGTGTCTCAGTTTCAAGAATATTTTATTTTGTTTGTATTCTTCCCTTCTCCTCCTTGTACTTATAAAATGTTCAAAATAAGTAAAATGATCATTTATCACTATTAATTATTGCCCAAGGTTGTAACAGATTGTAATATTTAAAAGACTTTTTCAGTATCATTTAGAATAATGCCTTTGTTGGATATTGCTCCCAAATATATCGTTATATTCCCCACTCTATAAAGTTGCAAAGGCTTTTGGTACAAATATAGATTTTTTTTTTATCGATACTTTCCGACATTGGTTTATCATTATTATTGGTTGGAGAATTAATATCCATGACAGTACTATTATTGTTACTATTTTATGAGAATCTGCATTATCTCGCTATTAACGTTTTTTTTATTACTGATGGAAATCTTATATAATTATGTTGAAGTAAAATCAGTGATATAACTCTCATTATATTAATTGGCAATAGATAAAATCTAAATCGGTTAGGATGCTGGCTAGAATTCGAATTACCCTGGGTAATTTATTTTCTTTAGGACGTGCTAGTAAAGTTGCGCAAAATTGATACCAGCCTGACTAAGGTTTTTTTTTTTTTTTATACGATCTCTTCAGTTTTTCTTCTATACATTCAAGTTGTATGAGCAATAAATTTCATGTAATCATGGACACAGTATTGCAAATTTACTTATTGCTCTTTTAGTCATTTCTTGCCTAGTTATAGCCCCTAGTGTATTCAAGAACAGAGCACCGTTTGCATGAGATCGGACTGTACTGGTTCCACAAGAAGTAGTAGCTCCTGGTGACTTATGAGAACCATTATTAGTGGATGAGTACCGACCAGTGACACGGCAATCTGGGTAACGGCTCTGCCTATGGACCATAGTTAATTATATCGTGTGGATGCCACATCTGTACTTAGAGGATGGGTACTGTTAAAGGGGTGGTACCTCAGAATAACGGTACGCTTTTGGAACCTGTTCCTTTTTCAGATTTTATGTTGAGCTAGATTAGAACTGTATCAATTATATTGAATATAAATAATCTCTTATTTAATTATCCAGTTATAAATTATTAAAATAATAAACAATACAATTCACATTATTTTAAAATAATTTTTATCCCATGATTTAATTAACAAAACTTAGTAATTAAGTAAATAAATTTTTAGCTTTTCAGGATTCTTTGGGGTTGATTTAATAAATTCCAGGAAAATTCTTATTTTCAAAAGATGTTGATATCAAAATTTGGTAAGTGATTCCTGGTCAAAGGCACAACATTGTAATTAACAAACATTTGTCAAAGTTTTAATTTTTTGAGTTACAATGTTTTATGACCGAATACATCAACTGTGAATAATAGTTTAAGTAATAAAATAATAATGTGAATAGCTAGAACCCATGGGCCCAGGAGTTTAGAACTTTGTAAAAAAGTAATGTTTTTCAATGACGGTTACACAAGGAATTTATTTGTTCAAGATCACAACCAACCACCAGTATTTTTCCTAATTAAGGATAGCATCTTTACAGAGACTGGTGTGTGTACCCAGGCGGGGGTTCTCGAACCCACAGAGTTGACGTATGACAGTAAAAAAATAAATAATCATCTGCCACAACCGGATTCGAACCAGGTTCTTAAGAGTTACTAGCATGGCGCTTTACACACTAAGCTACCTCGTTGCCTCTAAATAATTTTATAGAAAATTCAAAATAACGGTTATATCAAAGTAGAGAATAGTACTGAAATAAAATAATTATCACATATATTAAATAGAACATAAAAAAAATTATTTAATATTATTATATATTTAATTAAATTAAATTTTATACCTAATTAAATATTTCGTATATTACTAGGTTTTTTAAATTCATTAAATAAAAAAGTGGAAATCTAATATCAAAATAAAGCTTATTTATAAATTGCCTAGGGTTTCATATTTTCTTAAAGAATAGTCGGAAGTTCATTAGTGTTGTAAAATCATGTGCTCAGTTTCTCTCCAGTTCCAGCTGACTGATTTTGTGGTAGCACAAATAAATTGAAAGTATTTTCTTTCTTTAATTCTTTTTTCCTCATTTTTTTTTTATTATCTAAGGTATTGTTGAATGTTGTTGTTTCTACAATCAACCAATCATTAATTTTCGTTTTTTAAAAATTATATTATGTTTTTTATATTGACTAATATACATAATTATGTATTCAGACTATCATGTTTCATTACATACTCTAGTATAATTTTTTGTAGTATAAAAAGGTAGGTACATAGCTTTGTAAGGAACAAAAAAGCTGATAAATTTCTGATAAAAGTTTGTAATCATAATATACTAATGAGCAATAAAATATCAGTATTTAGTGATAATATTAATCATTCGATGTTTCCGTTCTATCCGTTGATGTTGATAAATTGATTAGAAATGTATGACTGATGTAGATAATTTTTTTTATTTAATGTAGTTTTTAATTACTTTGTTTGCTTAGATCTTAATTTAAAATACACAATATTTTCACGAAAGAAAAATCAATTTGTTAAGACTCTAGAAAAACAGATTTTTTTTTTTGGAATGTGGAACCTCTGCCAGAAGACACTCGGTGAAATGAATTTTTGTGTTTTCTTTATCCTCATAAGAATTCCGGATTTCATAATTACTAAAATAATTCAAAAACTTTTGATTTCTCAAGATTTGGAAAAAGAATCTTTGTTTTGGAAAACCGTATTGCTCGAAATATTTAACGTAATTTAAAAAGTTCTGTCAAGACTAGAATTTAATCTAATTAAAAAAAAGTTTTTATAAGTTATCTCGTGAGATGGGTAGTTTAAATAATACAGAGCTCTGGTTTTAGGGTTTTTCTTCAATACAATGAATTTCCAGTGGCATAAATTTATGAATTAGTTCAGAAAGGATATTTATTGTATCTGATATATTGTATCGATCATGTAGTTTAATTGAATTAAATGAAAATTCGAATTGTGAAAAACAAAAGCATATAAATCCCCCCCAAAAAAATCTGAGACCCATTATACATCGTTAGTGTATTTTTAGGTACAAACCTGAATGCAATGGACTGTATATGTTTTCTTTTATTCAATATCTGGTTTGATTTCGTTCTTTGTGATTATATTATGTTTTTAGAGAAACGTGTTTCTATTCTTATGTTTTTTTTTTCATCTTTAACTAATGTGCGAATATTTTAGTTTAATGAAAACATACAGAAAATCGATTAAATTTTTATTAAAGCTTATTTTTTTTTTTTAAAATAAGATAAAAAGTTATAGCAAAAAATTAATTTTAAGGTTTGGAGACTAGAAATAAAGTTTCCATGAAATATTTTTTTTATTTTATGAAATTTTTTAAACTAAAATTTAAAATTGATTTGTGATCGAAACTCATTTGGAATATTGATTAACATCTATTTTCAGTCCCTGGCTCTTTTATTTGCTAGAATAGGTGTACATCTAACAAAAAAAAAGCTTTTATTTTGAATTGAATGGATTCAAAAGATAGTACCGCAGCCTGCGATTACTTTCTTAAGTAAGGTATTCCTACACTTTCGTAAAGCTATTACAGTAACATTTAACTCTAACTAGTATTTATTAATGATAATAATATTAAATTATTAATTTTATTAATAAAATTTACTTTAATGTAATTATAATTAATACTAATTTAATCATAACATTAATACTACTACTATTATATTTTATGGGGAGCGGCGTGGCTCCAGTAAGTAGTAAGGCAAAGTCTACTAACTCTAAGGACCCGGTTCGAATCCGACTGTCAGATAATTATTTATTCTTTTAATGTAGCCGGGAGTCAAACCTGTGGATTGGGGAGCCCCGGGATTCTTTGGGAAAAATCTGGAGGTTGAGCATGATTCTGATTTAATTATCTCCTTGCACAACCGTTAGTATAGTGACAGTACTTCCTTACAAAGTATTGCACTCCTGACCCTTGGTACAGATTTATTTACTATTATAATACTAATATATATAATTAATGATTAATATATAATTAGAAAGTTTAGTAGAATACTCTGAAAACATTTTCACAGAGTATCAATGAAACAGTATATCCGACAACTATTTCCTATTTGAACATCTTGCTATGATTAACCAAATTAGTAATAATGTTGGCGTAACCGTTTGCAACTTGATTGGATCAGCTAACCCTTGCACTGAGATTTAATTGCGAAACCTCTGAGGTATCCGGTATGGCCTAGTGATGACCACTTATCTCAAAGCTAATACTCATTACCGTGATATGAGAAATGGGATTTCGTTCTCCGAGAAACAATGCGTTTTATGGAGTTGCCTCATTACGTAATTCATATTTTCTAGGTTTTGTACATCGGTCGCAGATTATATAAGAATTTTTTTTTATTGTTCCGTAACCACCTGTCCTTCCGAAGACTTTCCTGATCTTTTCTTAAAATATACCATAACCGTTCTGGATTAAGTTTTGCTGTGTCGGAATCAATCCGCGGAACAACCACTGGCTACTGTATGCCTTATCTTTCTGTTTCCTAAGGGAAGGACCAGATGACTGAACGTTAAAAGTATCACTTATTTAATTTACCGAAAAATAAATAAATTAACATTTGGTGACTATGACTTTGATCCAAGCAAATTATCATGTGAAAGTGTTACTTATCTGCAGCTCCAATATCGAGGTATTATCTGTGACGTAAGGCCGTCTCTAATCCATTTTTAGATTTATGGCAGTTTTGCTTGAAATTTATGATATATAGATTCTGCTAAGACGTGTTTCGGATCTACTATTTTTTTGGACGACTTATTTTCAATAAAAACAAATTCTGTCGATTCTAATTCATAGTGATTTATTATATATAAGTCTTTAAGTGATATTTTAAAAACAAATGATAAATTTTAAAGTCGCTTTCTTATCGGGGTTTATTAACATCCTCAAATCGATGGCTTAGTTTGCAGTTGTGCTGAGTACATTCCCACTAGCTTTACGAAAAAATACGATTGAATATTCTCTTTCAGGAAAATTATTTGAAATGTAATTTTCTTTAGAGAGAACCTTTAATTGTATTGTTTGTTAAGTTAAAGTTGTAAGTTACTTAGTACAAGTTTGAAGTAAGCCATAGTATAATAATATGGTTACATATATTTTCTTTCTCTCAATTTGATATTTCATTCCATAATTTTAATTTTTAAATTATTAATAAACTAATATATTCATATTTCTTTGCATTTTATAACTTAATTTTTATTTTATTTCCTTAATTATGTTATTTTACCTACTTATTCAATTACCTATGTATACATTTTATTTTCCACTTCTCTCATCACTTTATTTTATTAATTCCATTCTGTTCGATTACTTACTTTATGTCATTTTGTTTATATTTTATTTTTTATTTTCTTTATTCATTGGTTGTTATCTTGTTCTGTTCTTAGCCCTGATTAGTTAGTTAGTAGGCTAGAAATTCTGGCCGAAACGTTGGCACGATTAAATAAGTTACTTCAACTTATGTGTGTTTTAATTTGACCGCCCCCCTCCCAACCATCTTCTCCTATAAGTATAAGTCATCCACGGTCAACTATCTCTCATGATTTTTAAGTAGTCCATTGATATATTCTAACCAGGGTAAGGACGACGCAGGTTACCAACCAATTTCTGCCAGTTAGAAGGTCCGGATTTATTCCTAATTTTAGCCACCACGACATACAAGTTAAACTACCTATGTGGAATTTTGATATTGATGTATAACGTTGAAGAATTTGTTGAAACGTGCTAATTTTATGACCTACAAGTCCGTTTTTATATGAGACCGCCAGGAACGGATCATTAACCATATAATATATATCTAAAGTATGTAAGTACTCGTTGTCATGACAACTTCATATCCTCGGCTATATCCTATATCCCTATAAAAATATTTTAATATGTTAAAATTTGTTCTTTAAAAACGGAGGTAGCAATCTCACCTTAAAATGTCCAAGGGCAATCTAAGGATATATATACATTATTACCTACGTACGTATCTTATTGAATTTGTAAATATACATGTGCTATATATTATTGTAAGCTACGAAAAAAAAATTGTAAAATTGGAGCTAAAAAAGATTTTAAAACACAGATGAAAACGTATAGAAAAATCTGTTGTCATTTAGACCATGTTATTTAAAAAAATGGGACTAAGCAATATTCTATAAAATTTATTATTTTGAATTATAGGATATTAACAACCGAAAATAAATTGCAGATAATTATGTGTATGAAAGCGATGAAAATATAGGTAGTATATTACAATTGTTTCAATTCTTATAAGACGATAAATTGAAAAACATAATTATTATTGCACATTAGATATAATTAATATTATTATTATGTTCAAAATTACTTATATATTATTATATAATTACAAGTATGTTTCTTTTTTAAATGAAAATTGGTTTTTATATTGTTTATTTGAAAATGTTAAAGGGGGAAGGTAGGTTGAAAAATAATTGTTAGGATTAGGTGTAATTTATTTATTCATTAAATAACTGAAAATCTTGAAAAACTGTTAAATAATTTTTTTCTGGTTTATCATTATAACAACATATGATGACATATATCGAAAATAATTAACCAGTCTAAAACTCTAAATTTTTAAAGATAGTTATGCTCTGTGATTAGAAAATATTAACCTGTTTATATGATTTAAATAAAGTAGATTAAATACTGCATTGTTAAAAAAACAATAATATATTTGTATATAAGTATACATATGAGTGGATAGCTCCATGGTAAGGTACTGAGTTACTAACTCCAAGGACGGGTTCGAATCAGGCTGTTTCAGATAATTATTTTCTGTTTCACTCTAGTCGTTAGTCAGCCCTATGGGTTCAGAAGCCCTCCCGGGGTCCTCCTAGACTCATTAAATGGGTACATGTAATTAGGTAAAAATATGGCGGTCAAGCGTGATTCTTCAAATCATCTCTTAACACAACCGTTGGTCTAGTAATAGTACTTCCTTACAAAGTCCTGCACCCCTGACCCTTCATGGGTTGTAGTTGTACAGATTTAATTTAATAATTAATTAAGCAATAAGGATGGCATTTAAATTTCATCTCGTTAAAGTGCTCTTTAAATCTCTGTGTTGATGCTTTATCTTGACGTAATAATGCATCGTCCTTGGTTTTATACTTTCGCATTCATAGAACCGCGTAGAGAAAATATCTATTCAAAAGTGTGTAAACCCTTGTTTGTCCCATTATTGGCAAACATTTAGCAATCAGCCTGTTTCCGCATACGTTAGGAGCGTTAGGAATGGCATGGATGACAGGTCCCATGACATCTTTACGGGCACCTCAGGACATTAATCACATTTTGCATGGGATAATGGCAAAACCTGATTTGTGACTGGTTGTCTCCTCCGTAACTCAACCAGGGCCTCATTGACTATTGAAAGGGTTGCTTTGAACCATGGAAGTCCTCGTAGTCTTATCTTGGAGCAGACTTCCGTGTTATTTTCTGATAGCTTAGTTTGTAGAGAAAAATGTCTTCCCTATCTTACTTCACTACATTTGTGGTTCTGAAGTGCAGTTGGTGTTAATCTAAAATGTTAGAGCATTGTCACTTTCATAGACAGCAAAAGCCAAAGACCATTAATTGCCTACTTATGGTTTCTGTTTTTCCGAAACTGGTGTTTCTCTGTAATGATGATATTTTAATTGTTTCTGCATGTTTTCAAAATCGGAAAGTGACCTCGACGTACGAAGGCCGATGGGGCGCGGCCTACCATCCACCTTCTAAATGGTCTGCCTCAATTGGAATATTTGTAGCTTTGTATTGCATATACAATTGATTGTCTTTATTATTGTTATTGATATATTTATTGTATATTAATCCATCATACCTACATGTGAATTATTGCCAAATTTTCATGATAGAGGAAAATTCTTTTAAAAATTCAGGCTAAATAGTAATCGAAAAAATCGTACAAATAATAAATTTTCTATTTTTATTAGATAACCAGCGGATTTACTGACTGTTAACTTGGTAATGTGGCTTGTGCGAGAGCAATGATCCGTGGCACATCTTCCGTCATTGTTTTGACATTTTGCAGTAAGGAAGGTGATATCTCACTCCGGTCCTTTTGCGTATTATCTATTTATTTCCCACTATATTAGGGCACTTCCAGCTACTTCCTTTGTATTGAATTAGCTGAAATTCGGTATGTATGGTTGTTTTGTAGGCTTAGCAACACTATAAAATTGTTCGTCAATTTTTCAAGAGTTGATAGAGTTGGTTTTCAAAAGTGTTTTTTTAAAAACTTATTTATCCATTCAAGTGTTTCCTGTAACCGGTTTTTTTTATTATATTTTACTTTTAATCTATATGTTAGTCTTATTCTCGTAAAATGGATCAATTTGTTTGTTTTTGGTAAACTGATCTACTGCTGTGACTATGAATGATGGTCTGATCTCACATTACCGTCTAATATTGAATTTGTTTAGCGGGTCACTGAAGAGGATCTAGGAGGGTGAATTTCGGAGAGCGAATTTGTTGATCGGGTGAATTAAAAAATTGTAAAAGGGTGAAATTGGAGGAGCAGAAATGAGAAGGAAAAATAGGAATGAATTGAAACATTTGTATTTGTTATACAGACCAAAATTGAATGTAAAAGGAAACTGTAGGGGAAAATAAATTGTTTATTATATCTTATTATTGTATATCTTTTTTTCTGATTATACCATGTATGTGTAGTTTATATATGTCCGATTACGGATTGATAAGTATGCTGTGTGAGATAGCAACCTGATGAATAAAGTATTTCTCTCTCTCTCTCTCTTATCAAATTTTTTCCCCGCTCCCTTAATTTTTAGGGGAGTTTTCGGGTGGTTGACCCCGTACCTCTAAGGATTCTAATAAATTTCACACATCTTCACGGGCCCTCCAAATTAATTTATAAGATTGCTAAATTTGTGTATGATTGGAGTTGGTAGTAGGAAAATGACATAATTGTAATGAAATTTCACGCCGTTTTTCAATTTCAGGTGCTTTTTAAATATTGAAGGGTCAGGATTTCACTACTTTGTAAGGAAGTACTGTTACTAGACCAACGGTTGTAAAAGGACCTTCTTATCATCATAATTAACACAAATCACCTGATTTGGTCAGAATCACGCTCAATCACCAGATTTTTACCCAATTAAGGGTGCCCAATTTAAGAGGCTGGGTGGACCCCAGGAGGTCTCCAGAACCCACAAGAGTTGACTCGTGGCTACAGTGTAACAGAAAATAATTTTCTGCCCAGCCAAATTCGAACTCGGGTCCTTGGAGTTCGTGGCCACGGGCCTTACCCCGCGGCTACCCGTACTCCTCTGGACCCTCCCCGCTCAATATATAACTGAATTACATATTTTCACCTGTGACTATTCGCACACAGTGGACGTAAACAAATTAGCCTTAAAATACGTCAGGGTAAAAGAAGGGCTGAGGACGTATTGTATATATTTTTATATTTGTACGGATTATTCAATATTTTTCCATAGAAGCGTACAAAAAAAAGGGAAACTTAGTGGAGCGGATCCGGCCTGGAAGGATTGCCTTTTTTTGTGTTATGATCTCTGGTGAGATTGTGACATGTATGATATATTGTACAGTAGTTTAATTGATAGCAAAAATCACTCTAGTTAAAAAAAAGGTAATAAAAAAATGAGTAAGAGTCTGCTATCAAAATTTGTCATTGCTATCTTACTGCAATTAAACCAAATTTATAATTCAGTACTCACATAATTGTAAAAATATCTACAATTACTAATTTTTTTATAATTCTGTGAGTATTGATGTGTAAATTTGGTTCAGGCGCAGATAGATAGCAAACAAATATTGTTACTACCACACTTTTAACCTTAAACACCATCAATATTTTATATAATTAACTATAACATCATTATGAATCGGATTAGTGTTTTTTTTTATCATCAAATAACATGAGAACTCCAATTACTTTTCCATCTCATTTTTTAAATTAATACTCTGTAGGCATCAGAAATTTAATCAGAATTAAATCATAAGTTTTACTGGTCGAGGGTATAACTTGTTTATCATTTAGTTGAGATAGAAATTATATGATTTACACGGAATATTTATTTTTTGTCTTGAGGGAGTTTTTTTCGGTAATATTTGTTATAATTATTCAATTACATGTTCTATATAAGTTACTTTGGCGATTCTATTCTTTTGTTTGGATTCGAACTATGCCTTTTGTGAATGAGGTTAATTCCCTGCATTGTGGGAAATTCATTTAAAAAGGGTTTCGCAATTTGTATTTCGATTAACGCAACCTGCCTACTTTCTTTCATGTCCATTGCTAGAAACATTTGTTACTGAAATTGTAACTGTTACTGACCTATTTCGAATCTCTGTCTTTGAAAAGGTTCCATCATAAATCTTTCACGGCAGCGAATCATTTTGCAATTTAGGAAATGGTGAAAGGAACATTATCATTCTCAGTTTCATCAATGGTCCGAATTCAAACCTTGGAATGCTTTTGATCATTATTGTACTTAAAATGGATGAAAGAATTTTGTTTTTTAATTTTAAGTGTTTTTAGGTAAAGATTTGATTTTTATAGTTACGCAAATTTCCAGTATGAAGTTAACTGGCTGAAATAATTTGGATTCCTGTACCAAACGTATTTTTGATATCTATGACTTCTACATCTTAATTAGTTTATATCTTTAAAAAAATACTTTCCATCATTAACTTCTGTACTATTATACCACTTTTTAATAAAAATAATAATAATAAAAGGCCTAACGAACTCGAAGGTTCGATGCCGATACCACCAAACGCTCTCTGCACATATCATTTCAGTGATGCTCCTCCAAACCCAATTCCACTAATTCTGTTTTATCGCAATCCTCCCATCTACGTTTCGGTCTACCCCTCGGACGTTTACCCGTTGGTTCAGTGTTTATTAACATTTTAGGGATCCGCTCGTTACTAAGCCCTACGACCTTACATGCCCATCTTATACGCCGCAATGCTATTGCTTAAATTATATTTACCGGGTATATTATCCCACTTTTTAACTACGTAAATAATTTTTTAAAAAAAATTGAGTAGCTTTATTTTCATTGCGAAAATGTATTGTCTTTTATGCGTCATTTGCCTTGGATGTTCGTAAATGGATACTTTAATGAGTTGACAGTAGTAATGTAATGTAAGCTTAGGTAGTAACTAAGCTGCGTAGTGAACCCAAGAACCTTCGTTGTTGTGGTACAGATGTTATTTTTAATTTGATATTTTTCTTTTTTGTATTGTGTCAAAATAAATATATCTAGATACAATATCATTTTTTAAAAAATGATAAACTAAATATTTCGACATGTACTTTCGAATTGATATATTACTATTAAAACAGTACTCTTGCTCAATAACAATTTAGGCCCGAAAGGTCATCTTGAATCACGTCGATTTATAATTGATAAGCAACTTAAAATAGTACTGTAAATAACAATCATCCTGAAATGCTAAGCACGTTTATAAGTGACTGCTTCAACTGCGGGGCTAACGAGCATGTAGTGAGTGAACTGTGGACCACACAATCTAAGATCTAGATCTACCTTCGTTCAGCTAACAAAGGTTTCAATACATGTTTCTCTACTATAAATATACGCGATAGTGAACAACTAAAATCTATGTTGACGTTATCTTTCTCTAACTTGAAAATAACCTATTATCTCCTAAAGTATGATGGTAGTGCTTAGAATTTAAGAGCAAAGCTCAAGTAGGATTACGTTAAGTTACGTAGAACTTCAAAAACGAGGTTAAAACTATATTTGAGGGATTCTTATTTTTTTTTAAGTAGATTAAAAAAAATACAAACCATATTTATTAAAAACGTTACATTAAAAAAAAATCATGGGAAACGGAGCAGCAAACAATAGCTACATAAAAATAAATGGATAAAGTTACAATGTAGACAGTAATAATATATTTGTAAGCTTATTAGTCTACTAAAATACAAAAATAATTACTAAAACTAAGCACTAAGGCGTTAATCACTTATTTAGGAAAATAAAAGTCAATATGCTTTGCACTCCTTTATATAAGGTTTGCCCCACTCTGCCATGCATGAAATTAAGAGCGGTTCAATATTTTTGTGTAATAGTTTTCAGTTTTTTTATTTTTTCAATAATTTTCATATTAAAACATAAAATAAATCCAAGAAACAACGTTCCACTAAATTACAATTAGATATAGACAGAGCACTGAGTTTTTCTTGTGAAGTGAAAAAATTATTAATTTACCTAATAACATAAAATTATAT
>NW_027109315.1:1061966-1063782 GCF_000696795.3 Halyomorpha halys
TATACTAGTAATTATGTAATTTTGTGTTTAAGTGGAAGTATATATGGTAACATTATAGAAATTATCGATCTATTTAACCTATAAAATAAAATTTTAAGAACTATCGATATACCTAAAAAAAAATGAAAATTTTCCTTAGTGCCTCTAATAAATACACAAATTGGTTTGTTCGTTTTTGCATGTGTTGGCTCAACTAGGAAACAGATTGACTATAATTTCGTGAACCTAGCGTTGATCTGCATTAGTAACCATTTTCTAAAGTTAATTTAATAAAGTTTTTGTTAAAAATTTGCTTCCACGGGTATGATGTCAAGACCATCCTCCCTGTTGCCCTCTTTCCTATTAGTACTTCTAATTACACTTTAGAGTATAGTTATAATTTATTTTTATTTTCATCCACAACTATCTGTCAATTAAGGACGTTACTTAATGATGTTAATTAAAATTCATACTTTTTATGTAAGGTGAATAGACAAGAAATAAGGTTATTGTGTGTGAATAATTGATAAATATTTTGTTACTATTATCTTCAATTATGCTAGAAATTTTAATTTTTATAGGTCTTTCTATATTTTTTTAATGCAGATTTTAAGGAAACGTATAGCTGTGAATCCGTTGATAAAAGTATCTCGTCGTTATGTAATTCCTGACTTCCTAAAGTTCAGGCTGACAACTGCTAGAAAGTAAGGCTGCTTCTTCACCTTCAGCTATGTCACGGCCTTTTTTCTTCCCGTCAGGTGAAATCTTCGTGGCCGAGACAGCGATTGAGATACCCAAATGAACTGAAGTAGATCAGTAGGAGAGGCTAGGAGACAAAGCCTGTAGATTGGTGAGGTGTATTGTTTATTGTGTCATGTAATTAGGATGCTGCCAAGATGGTGGGCCATCCGGCTTCCGTCTTCCCATCCTGTCCTCTTGTGCTGAATATCAATTCGTTCCTTGCAACAATCGACTCCCTGTTAGTCAATATTGCAATACTTTGGATAATGTGATGTAAAACTCTTGAATATTTGATGATCCAAGTGATCTTAAATGAAGTATACAAAAGTGTATTGGTGACTCAACCTTGTGGGACACCTTGAAATAATTTCAAGGAACTTACTTCTGAGGGCTAGTTTCTGTACTTCGTTATCAGTTTTTAGGCCTATTCATAAAATAAACTCCAGAACTCTTTTTCCGTGATATTTATTAGTTGTGAATTTTGAGGTTATTTTTATTATAAGGGGGCTATAATGATAAAAATTGATAAAATAACAAAAAAAAAATTTTTTCAATCTATATATTTGAAACGTTTTATCAACAGTAATTCATCCAATTGCTTTTTTTTTAAATTACTAGCGAATATGTCGGTTTATTTATACCGTGACTAAGTATGATTTGAATTTAGAAGAAAATTTGACCTTCCTTAGATTAAACTTACAAACATTGAACGCAACAATCCTTCCTTAGGATTTTGCACATCTGTTATTTGTTTATTTCATGTAAACCTTTTTGAAAATTTAATAAAATGATCTAATTACCATTTGAACATTTTTTTTTTTTTTAATTTTGGGTACAATCATTTCTTTATATTCTATAGACCTGATTTAAATTTGATGCTTGTTATTTTTATTTGAATTTGACGATAACATGTTGAACAGTTTCTTATTTCACTCAAATCGCACTTTTAAATATTTTTGGTTATAAATCATTTTTAAGAGATTAAATACTCTCATCAGTTTGATTATGTTTATTTTATTTATTCTTCTGTTTGTATATATTTTAAGAGAGTTTTTTTTTTATTAATTTATTTATTTTATTTTATTTTAGTATGTAT
>NW_027109315.1:1065296-1066445 GCF_000696795.3 Halyomorpha halys
AGTGGAAGTAAAGATGGAATTTAATTTTTTACCGTTTTTACATTGTTCTTCAAACAGTCAAGGTGAGATAGCGACTAAATATTAATTTTTTGAAATACATCCTTACTCTTTCTATGTAATTTGGAGGAAAATAATACATTTTGTTTCCTTCGATCACAAGATACAAAAATGAAAAAGTTAGATTTAACTATGTGATCAATGGTTGATTTTAAAATAGCTCTTGCACATTTTGAGTTATCAAAAATTCGATCTTTTGATCATCGTGTGTGCCTATTTGAAAACTCGTGATTTTTGGAGATACATAAATAAACCACTTCCCCTCTTTCCGCAGACGAATAATAAAAAAAATTTCAAATGAAATTTTGAGGTATTTATTCTAACCATTCATATATTTCGTAATAAAATGATTTTTCAGAAAATACTCGTAAATAAATAAGACACTAAAAAATAGCTTCGAACGATTTTTTGAGAACGAAATTTTAAAGAAATAGTTTTTGCATTTGAAATTTCCCAAAAAAAAGTTATTATTATTTCTCCATGAAATTTATGTGTTCTTACTAATAGATTATTCCAAGTAAATCACAATGGTTCCTATTCATCCTTCTATTTTCAATCCGTTGGTGTTCCTCAAGGTAGTATTCTCGGTCCCATCCTCTATACCGTCTATACAGCTGACATCCCAACAACTCCTAACACTGTCCTTACCACGTAAGCTGATGACACATGTGTGGTCACAGTTAGTAATAACCCTTTGATTGCATCCCAAACTCTCCAGTCCCATATCACAATCATCAAAGAATGGTGTCGAAATTGGAGGATAAAAATAAATCCCAACAAATTCCATCAAATCACATTTATTCTTCGTCGTAAACCTGCCGACTGCCCTACAGTATACTTTAATAATGTGGCTCTTACCCCTGTAGAAGAGATTCGTTATCTTGGACTACATCTTTACAAACGACTAACCTGGAATCCTCACAGAAGACTGAAAAGACAGGAAACTGCACGCAGATTCCGACTATTAAAGCACTTACTAGACAAACGGTCTAAACTTCCAACTCATTACAAAAGACCGATCTACATGACAATAATAAGGCCCATCTGGACATACGGAGTTGAGCTTTGTGGCTCCACTAAACCTTCGAATTC
>NW_027109315.1:1066495-1071008 GCF_000696795.3 Halyomorpha halys
GGTATCTAGTGTCTATGAAAACCTGGAAAACAGGAAGAAATAGTTTATTTATTTTTTTTCTGGTAAATCATATCCAAAAATCTAGCTATAGAAATTTTTTCCAGAATCAGTATAACAAGTCTAAAAAAGAAAATCTACAGAGTACATTTTAAATAGTAGCTTCCTCAACATTTTTATTGTATACATATTTTTGGACGACCTATAGTTCTTTATTTCTTTATCAGTTGTCTAAGAATAAAATAAAATCGATAAGTTCAGCGAATTTTATCAAACTCCATGTATTACTTACTTACGGAGTTTGATAAAAGTCCATTCTTATATTACTTTTCAAATTCCTTTCAGTTTTAGGCAAAATCAGAGAAGCATTTTTCAAAACATACCTGTATATCTAGGAAAAGACGTCATATGTAATCATATATTATTAGTTATACTAGTAATTATGTAATTTTGTGTTTAAGTGGAAGTAAAGATGGAATTTAATTTTTTACCGTTTTTACATTGTTCTTCAAACAGTCAAGGTGAGATAGCGACTAAATATTAATTTTTTTAAATACATCCTTACTCTTTCTAAGTAATTTGGAGAAAAATAGTACATTTTGTTTCCTTCGATCACAAGATACAAAAAGGAAAAAGTTTGATTTAACAATGTGATCAATGGTTGATTTCAAAGTAGCTCTTGCACATTTTGATTCATCAAAAGATCGAATGATCATCGCGTGCCTATTTGAAAACTCGCGATTTTTGGAGATACATAAATTCCCCATTTCCTCAGACGAATAATAAAAAAAATTTCATATGCAATGTTGAGGTATTTATTCTAACCATTTATATATTTCGTGATAAAATGATTTTTCAGCAAATACTCGTAAATAAAATAGCTTCCAACCATTTTTTGAGAACGAAATTTTAAAAAAATATTTTTTGCATTTGAAATTTCCGATAAAAAGTTATTATTATTTCTTCATGAAATTTTTGTGGATTATAGAGGTGCACGTTCAAGCCACAATCTAAGCCAAGAAACAAGTTCATACCACAATTAATTAATCGTTCAAAACTGATTAGTTCTAAGAAGAATTTATTTTCACAATAATTTGTATTATATTTTTTCATTTAAAAAATCAATCAATAATTGTATTAAAGCATATGTGTTGGTTATTTTCTGGCTCAAGTCTTCAGCTGGGGACCTATACAGCCCTCCTAGAGTGGAATATCAAAATTTATTTATCGGAATCGCTGAGAAATAATAATTGACTGACCCTGGTAGGACCCGAACCCACAACCTTCTGAACCAAGCACTATGGGACCCTCACCCAGCCCGCTGAGCTCCTCACTTATTTTTTAAAAAAAATTGGTTGATTGGGTTGGCTGCTTTATCACATTTTTTGCTGAGTATCTTGACTTTAAATTATTTTTGTTGATGGTTATATAAAAATAATTATTAATATTGATTAGTTATTACGATTGTTATTGAAATATTGATTATATGATTATTCATTTGGCACATGATTCGGCTTTTTAATGTTTCTCAAGTTTTCTTTAAGTTGTCAGGTTTTAAAGTGTTTTTACAAACGGTAAAAAGTGAGATCTTAACACCTATCCTGCTTGTTATGAAAGTGCTGTTCAGGAAGTTGAAGCATTATGTCAGCCCTATATTATTTTTTCAGCCGTCATGAAAAATAATTAATTCTCCGTGAAAATGTTTGCTTTATTCGAACTATCCCATGACTTGTAATTTGTTCACAATGGTTCTTTATATTTTTCATATATATGAACTGCGACATTGTTTTCTATATGTAAGGTAGCATGGCATCTTATTGTGAGAATTTTCATTGAAATATTGACAATTATGAGTTAATTAATTTAAATTTAATTTTAAACTACTTACGTCATTGTGGAATGTATAATATTTTTTGTTATAAATTTTTTTACGAACATCAATTTATTTTTACATTTTATTCAATTCATTCATTCACTACTGCAGTAAATATAGAATTTTTATATAGTACATGTACTTATTAGATACCTCTAGTAAGTACACGATATGAATTAGTTGGGCCTAGTATTATAATAGTGAGTATATAGTGAGTATATATTCTTTTAGTATAATATACAGAATTATGTCATGTTGGATACCTTCTTTTTTATTTATTCAATAATATTTGTCATGTTTAGCAAAACCTTATCTAAGGCAACAACAAAACAATTTATTTTTATTTACAAAGTACAGGTCATTATAAACTGTAGTCGTTTGCCTGTATAGTCATTAATTAACACATGATGGTTTAGTATTTTTTTTGCCATGTCAACCTATACGTATATAGTTTTGTATTGATTTATTTAAAAAAATAATGGACCATGTATACATTTTTTTTTTTATTTATTAACTACTTTCATTTATTAATTGATAAATATTACAATCTTATGAAGTATGTAATCAAAGCTTTTATAGACATAAATAAAATAATATAATTTTAAATAAAAGTAAAATCGTTTTCAAACATAATTAAATAAAAAATAATAAATAAGTTTTGTTTATCATGACTGATTTTATTACTAGTTGTTAGAATGTGGTCTAAAATATTTATTATTATGATCTGTGTTTATTTATTTATATTTATTCTTGCAATTTTACTGTCTAATTCAAAGTTACCACTAACAATTAATTGAAATATATTAATTTTCATGGTTAGTTTAATTGAGTATTCTTTATATAGACGGTTGATTACCTATATATGCTTATATACTTACCTTTACATACCTTAGCACTACTTTTTCTTAATTTTTGTTGCTTTCATTACATTTTTTAAACCATTACTCAGGCTCCATCTTTCGTACACAATTTTTGGTCATTAAGTAGCGTGTGCTCTATTGTATGCTTATTGGTCTACGTGTTAAAATAGTTTTGTTATTATAAATATATATAAAACTTTGTCGACAATCGGTCTTAAAAGTTATATTTTTTTTATTTTTTTATTTGTATCCATCTTGTACGTAATTTATATTAAAATAGCGAAGGACAATATTGAGCTGTTTTGTCAGCAAAATGGAGCCGATTCCGGTGTGTGTTTTAAAGAGGATGCTTTTAATGTATTAATAGACGTTTGAAGTATCTTTTTAATATAAAGTCTGAAATCGTAGGTACTTCAAAATACATCATTCATCTGTTCTGCCTCCAATGTTGGCCGTTTTAACTTTGTTAGCATATGCTATACTAAAGATTAATTAATGGGGTATATATTGGTATAGCGTTCTATTATCAACCCTTTATTATGTTTCCTATAAATTGGGTGCAATGGCTTGTTTTTGTTAGTATGATCTGTAAATATTTTGTTCCAGTTAATATTTCTGACCGTAACCGAAGGATTTCGATGGAGCCGTTGTTGTATAAACATACGCTCCATATTATACTTAGATCTTTCACTTCTTACCAGTTTTATTTTCACTTCACGGCTCTCCTTGATACGAAGCTCCTTGCAGCGTGGAGTCTGTTCCATCATGCCTACGTGGTACTACGACAGTTCTTCTCAGTCGAGTGCACACAGAATCTGCCCTCCTTTCTCTGGAGGTCCACTTTATACTGCAAGTCCATCACACTCTTGTTGGTCACCGCACTCTCACCTTATTCTGTTCGAACTGTTTTGAAAATTGTTTTATAATGCCAACATAATATCTGAAATTCTTATATATGTATTCATATAGCTAAATAATTACATGTTATAATCTAACCAGTTTTATATGGCTTATGAGGACACTGTTGCATAAAGTTGACATATTTACATTTATTTAGAACCCAGTATATATTTTCTTGAGGTCTATATTTATTGCCTATTAAATACTGGTTTCGAGGTACTCAATTAAGGATTGCAATAGATACAAATAACCTCATAAAAAAATTGTACCTTTCACTGTTAGTCCACTGTTTTTACCGTGGGTCCAGTTTACTGACATCACTCATACATGACCTATTTCTTCACTAACGACTCACAGCCTTGGGTCTTGCGGCTAGATTACTGAAAGCCTGCCTTGCCTAGGTTATGTTTTTTTCTTTAAGGGTTTTATTCCTTTTGCTGGTCGAAGCCATTAAAACTCTAGCTTATACCATGTCTAATGCTGTCATATTTTCTTTCAAAGCCTCTTAAATTAAATTGTAATACTGTGAAAAAACAGTGTATTGACCTCTGCGAATTCCATGATACTAAAAAAACCTTATTCATTCCTTTTAAAATATTAAATTGAAAAAACATCATTTTTTTTTTTGTCATATTTATTAAGTCATCTTTATCCATAAGCATTTTATAATTTTTTTTTTTTTTTTAATTGGAATCAAGGATATTTTCATCTCAACATTCTTTCAAAGTACTAAAAAATAAGAAAAGAATATCAATAGTGGTTTTTGATTTGAATTTTTACTCATTTGGTATTTTTTTATTGGTATCGAATTATTAATATTTCTATTTTTTATTATTTTGTACTATCTAAAACATTATTAGATATATTAAATTAATTCTTCCTT
>NW_027109316.1:0-1541 GCF_000696795.3 Halyomorpha halys
GTACTGAAAGATCAGTAGTTAGTGAATTTATTTTGAAAAATCTACATCTCAAAAACCATTTGACGTACAGATGTCTATTAGCACTCAAATTAAAGTTAGTTTAATGAGCTATAAAGTATTTTATGATGTTTATCTTCGTAGGACAAATTTTCATTTGCCAAATTTATATTCATATGTAATTATCATAAAAACTAATACCCCTACAAAGATAAACATAATTAACTATTGTAGTAAATTTAACTAGCTTTAATTTGAGGGCTGCCAAACATCTGTACGTCCAATGGTTTTTGAAATGATGTTTTTCATAAATCAATCTTATTGTGTGAACAACTATAAACCAATTTATTTTGGCAAATATCATAAGAACTACTATTCCTATGAAGGTAAAGGACATAAAATTATTTATAGTTCATTAAACTAGCTTTATTTATAAATTAGCTAACTACTATTCTTTTAGAATATTTCAAAGTAATTTTGCTTTTTAAAAAGCTATATCTCGAGAACTATTGGACGTAAATAGCTCTTTCAGGGCTAATATTTCAGCAAATTTACTCTTCATTAAATAATGTTCTCTTAGATTTTCTAGTGTTGGTGGTAGTTTTTAAGACAGAGCTCCAAATGAAAAATTAAAGTTTTTTTAAGGTTTTGAAACAGCCGCCATTTTTTATTCCCCCTACCTATACTTGGCAGACTCATCGGTTTTGACTAGTAATTATACATAGTTTTCATTAAAGTAATCAAAAATTGGGGTGAGATAACTGCCTTTTTTTCTTCCCGGCTCTTGTACTATCAGGTCCTCCATGGAAATACTTGATAGTTATCAATTTAAATTTTTTTAAATTAATAGGGGTAAATTCAAAAACAAACGTTTATTTACAATAACAATATTACTCCGTATGCAACCATTTAATACAAAATTGTCTTAAAAAATAAACAATCTTTTTTTTTAATAAATAGGAAATCGTTGACCAACGTAAACAACAGTGTAGATTATTAACTGAATAATAAAACATATGAAACAATGTTTAGGAGCCAGCTTACCCAAACACAGGCGTTTTGATTGTTTTATTTACATACAGAGAGCGTGGATTAGATTGAACCCTTTTTTTCAAGAGTTTTGAAAATTTAAAAGTCTACATTGAATCTTTTTCCATTTTTCTTCTGCGCACGTTACTTTGAAATTTCCAATATAAAGCGATCTTTTGAATACAGGATAGATAACTTTTAAATAAAGGATTCTCGAGGATAACAACATCGTTTCTTGAACAAAAGTCCTTAAATCAGTGTCGAAGGATACTGCACAGCGGAAATAAGTGCAATATAGGAAGTAATAATTACTAAGATGTGCGAAAAATTTTCAATTGTTCAAGTAATGAATTCCTGCAGTAAATTTATTTTCAAGAATGGAATCAACATATGCAGTAAGAAACCAACCCATATTGTAGGTCATTTCCCTATTATTTTTTATTTTATTTATTTGTTGATATTTACAACTGTATAAAAAAATACAACCAGTAAATTTGATCATAATGACATATGAT
>NW_027109317.1:0-446 GCF_000696795.3 Halyomorpha halys
TGTTTTTTAAAAATAAAATTCAGAGAACGCCCACTACAACAAAATTACAACTCAAAAACTTGAGATGAATGCACCAATATGAATGATATGATATCAATAGTGAAATTGAAAATATGACAAATATGGAGAAAATATAATTACAAGCATCACAAATACATCTATACGACATCGATGAAAATTGCTGATAAAAACAAATTATTTTTATGATTGTATAGGTACATGAATATGGGACAAAAGTCCCGAAACGAATAACAACAATAAAGAAAAATATAAGATAGATTGGAAGTTTTTAACCTCAAAAATTTATATAAATCAAATATTTGAATATTAAAAAAAGGAGTGTGAATTCTGTGGTGTTTTGACGTTCGGAGGGGAAATTTCTAGACCGAAAAATAACTACTCTCACCAAGGCATAATCAAACTACCAACTCTATTATATAAAAAAG
>NW_027109317.1:2451-3661 GCF_000696795.3 Halyomorpha halys
ATGAAAATTCACAGTAGAACAGGATCATAATAAATAATAGCTGATAGAAAAATAAATAAAAAAATTACAAAACATGGTAAAGTAACTTCTAAGTTGTAAACAAGGAATAAATTTATGATGTTAATAACTTAAATATTTTCATACAAAAAAAAAGAAGATATTTATGAGAGTAAATTATTTAAAAAAATATAAATAATAAATAATTGTTCCTACAATCTGATGGTAAATAAGGAACATATATTTTTTATCTTTTAAAACTGGATTCTTCTGTAAGCTTTCTTATGTTTCTGATTTTTTTAAAACTTGTAAATATGAATATAAACAGTTGCCTTTTCTTAATAATTATGTTTACTTAATTTCTATTTTTAATTTTATTTTATTAGAATTTTGCTATCTCATAATTTATGATGTGATAGATGGTTTTACTTTATTTGTTTCCTTTTAACTTATTTTATATTTAATAGAAATATTATTATGAATAACAGTGGTTCCCAAACTGGGCGCGGCACATTATGGTGCTCCACGATTCGCCAGGGGTGCCGCAAGCCAATCTTTGCCAAAATATTACATAAAAAAAAAAATGAAAAATCTTTAAAATTAAAAAATCTATATACAGCGCATTACAATATTTTTTGTTCACTGTTTTCTTCTTATTTTCCTACATATTCAACCGGTCAAAGGATAATTGTGCTGCAATTAAAATTTTGTATTTTTTTATTGACATTCAATACTGTACATAAAATACAACAAATAAATTTGAAGCAAGGCCATAATGGTATGTTACAGGCATGTAGAGAAGCTACCCATTGGTTGCACTCTAAAATCATTTTTACAATATAAGGTCTGAAGGCCATCTTCTTTTCAGGAATGGAAGAGGAAGCAAGGTTAGAAACTAATGCGTTTGGGTGGTTAGGGAGTTTATAATGAAAGCATTGATATCTGGTTCGGGCAATTAAAAAATTTAATTCAGATATAATAAAAATATATTTGAAGCACTTGGTGGTTTTACCCTCTACAGTGGCCTGCCTAACGTTCGCGCACAAGCACTGTACAAAATATTAAAAAAAAAAATTTTAATAAGAAATATTTTATTTTACGTTTAATGTAGAATAATAAAGAACTACTTTGCGAAAAAAATGTTATTAAAATTCCCATTCATTTGATCAGTAGTTTTGTTTTTGATTTACTTCTTCTTTCCCTCCTGTTTAAG
>NW_027109318.1:0-859 GCF_000696795.3 Halyomorpha halys
TCTTCTATTTTGTCTTGCATAGCTGTTATAACTTGCTGTTGTTGTATAAGCCAGTTCTAATATTTGTATGATTATATTCTGGTAAATTTCTTTTGTTTTTATCAGTTAGGCCTCGTATGAATGTAGCTAAAAAAATTTACTATTATCATTATTGAATGTTTTACCTTTTTCTTTCTCACTATTAAAGTATTCGGGGCCTTTTTGTTTTCTTCCCCGTACAATTAAGTGATTTTTTTCTGATTTGATGTTTTTGTTTTTATTTTACTTTGTTTTGTTGTTCTGACTGTACTTATCTCTCTAATTGTTTTATTTTTTATATTTTTTGAGTCCTACCGTCCTATTTCGCTCCTGCCCATTATGGGCAAAATCCTAGATAAACTCTTATTAATACGCCTCTATCCAATCCTTGACTCATATCATGTTATTCTTGATCACCAGTTTGGATTTAGACATCTCATTCTACCATACAACAGTCATCGAGTGGTTGATGTCATATCTTCCAAATTGGAGCGCGGTATGTACTACACGGGAGTCTTCCTCGATGTTGAACAAGCTTTTGATCGAGTCTGGCATCCAGGTCTGCTCTATAAATTCGTCAATGCCTACGCCCTACATATTTCCTTATAACCCGCTTCTACCTCACTGATAGAACCTTTAAAGTAAATCATAACCTAGCCTACTCATCTCTCTTTTCTCAGTCCCCCGGTTTTCCTCAAGGAAGTATCTTAGGTCCCATTCTTTATACGTTTTATTCAGCTGACATCCCATACAGTGCTAACATCATACGCTGACGACACATGTATACTTTCTGTAAACAACGACCCAACTAATGCATCACAAACACTACAGGCACACATAA
>NW_027109318.1:4605-4935 GCF_000696795.3 Halyomorpha halys
ACCGCCGTCAGGTTTTCCTTATGTAACAGACGATGCAACCATCGACTTCGTCTGACTGGCTCCATACGTCACATCGTCTGTTACATATGTGACAGGTTAAATTGGCCATAAAACTATTTCTATGGCCACAGTCACGACGGTACCACCTTGGTGTTTGTGAATATTGGGGATGGTTAGTCCCGAAAGACAAGAGGCTCATCTGTCTGCTGAGATCCTCAGCCCGTTTGCAGTCAGCACAAACGAATCTGTTGCCTCTGTTCATCTTAGTATAAAAGACGCACGCTAAAAATTCACAAAGACAAGTTCTTAACTGCAGGACGACTGTAGTAA
>NW_027109319.1:0-1216 GCF_000696795.3 Halyomorpha halys
AGTATATATATATGAGACATAAACTTCTGAAATTAGAGAAAAAAAAAGAAAGAAAAGCCACCGTGTGTCCTTGATTTCTTAGACGTGATCGGATTCTTATGAACTTTCTATTTACCGCTGGCAGACAAAAACAAAACGGTGAGCAGAGTTGCCAACGTTTTCCCTTGGCAGTTGGTAGCCCTGTCCTGACCCTAAAACGGGTTCCGGTGTCCTCAAGGCCACCCTGATTAAGCTATGATTAATGCACTCTCTCTTAATGCACAATTTCCATCTTGCATGTTATCTCCAGAGGTGGAGGAGGTTGGCCTTCCACAACATGCGTCGTTATCCTACCAGAGACTCCGTCAAGATGGCTATCTGGACAAAGGGTGATATTTTCATCTAGTGCTTCCGTTCTAATGAGGAATACATCGCATCGCGACTTGGGGTACGGATTCACAAACAACGCAGTATTTCCATACCTAACTCCTCTTTCCATACGACGCATATCTGTCGTGCTAGTAATAACACAAGAGTGAGTAAGTATCCTGTGAGATTGTATAAAATACTCAAAACGTAGACTTGAGACTTGGGATCTCAAAATGTGTCGAAAACTAATATCCAAATTTTTACGATCGCTACATTTCCTGATTACTAAATATTCATACCCTTCATGAGTTGCAGCAGTTCAGATTTTAATTTTGAAAAATTACCAGGGAGGGGTTAAGTTTTCATCATCTTTTGTAAACTGCTTAACATTACAATCCATTGAAATACATTAGTTTACATGTACTTCTAGGTTAACTAAGACTACAGTAGGGGTATTCATGATCTATGTTAAAGTGTGTTAAATGGAAAAACTCGTGTTAAATCGAAAAAAATTCCCTTCTTTTACCGGGGTAAAACGAAATAACATTTAACATGGCTGAGAGTCTGTTACTTGGTCAGTTAAATCGAGAATGACGTCACACAATAGACCAGTTGAGATCGCCGCCATATTAGTATTTGATGGTTTGGTGGAGCCCCAGAGCTCAATTCCATATGTCCAAATTGGTCTGTATTTTTGTAGTGTATACTATTTTTTTGTAGTGAATGGGAAGTTTAGAGCGTTTGTCAAGTAAGTGTTGTAGCAATCGGAATCTACGAGCAGTGTCTTTTGTCGTTTCAGTCTTGTGTGTGGATTCCAAGTAAGTCTCTTGTCAAGATGGAGTCCTAAGTATGGAATCTGTTCAACAGG
>NW_027109320.1:0-12500 GCF_000696795.3 Halyomorpha halys
GGGTCGAGCCGAATATTTGAATTCAAATCTCCCGCCATGTGTGACGTCATCAAAATGCTGGCTTCTGATTGGCTCCCCAAAGAAGTGCACCAGCTCCCCCATATTCCCTCTACTGTCCAAGGTCACGTGGTTAAGGCTGGTTCGAGGCTAGGGTCCAAAGTCCAAAAAGGCTCATTTACTGCGCCAGAACCGGCCTTTTATCCCTACTTACAGTATTTAAAACCTTCAAGGGCACTTTAGATGGGACGGGGGGGGGAGGGGAGAGGGGAGGAACGGATTTGTGGTTAATTTGAATTTTAGGAGCTTTTTAGTTGGGCCCTCTCACTCAGGCAGCTCACGCTGGATTCAAGGTCTGCTTTAAATGCTGGAGAAAGTCGAGCGGGATCTCGATAAGACATTGCTGTCTAAAGGCTATATAGTTTATGAGCTTTTTATGGATTGTTCTATCGTGAATGTAATAAATATTACTCAGTGTCATGGTCATATCTGTAGGTATTATTTCTTATGTACTAAAAGTTAATATTATAATATAGATGATTGACTGTATGTTAGATAGAAGTGGATGGTCAAGAATACAGTCCAGAAAAAATAAAATAGTTTTTGACTATTTATTTGCCAACGATTCGATCCACTATGCAGATCTTAAAAAAAAAAAAATAAATAAAGCTAAATTAAGACTATAAAAGTGACATGTTAATAAATGTAAATGTGAAGGTATAAAAAGATATCCATATTAATAAAATAACGCAAAACATAAATCGAAATAGTTGGGAAGTTAAAGATGAATACAAAAAAATTTAACTAACATAGTAATGAAGTGATGAAATAATATATAATAATAATAATCTTATGTATTCTGGGATTAATCCCTTTCGAATATTAATAGTGGCATCAAAATTAGGCTTTAGAGTCTAATAAAAGGCTAGTAAAATACAAAATAAATATAAAATTATCAAACACCATAAAATATAATAATGAATTTGAAAATATGAAAAATAACAACAATAATTAACAGAATATATTAAATAAAATTAGAACAAATAAAATAAAAAACATAGTTCATACCATAAAACATAAAGTTACTAACTTCTGATGATAAATGATAAAAAATTAAATTAAACTAAATATAATTAATGAAAAGGTACAATTTCTGCTCATATACATATTTACAAGTATAAACGGAAATCTGGAACAGGGAATACATAAAATATATAAACCAACGTTATATTTGTTTATTATTATCAAAAAAAGTTCATAATTAAAAAAATGCTATAACTAACCATAATGTTGAGGAGATATTAGCACTAAGATCTAATTGATAATGAACTAATAAATTAATAGTATTGAGACAGTACTATATGTTACATTACTTAATAATGAATAATGAAAGTGATAAAAAAAAAAGTTTTTTTAATTTTCTTTAAAATAACGAAAACAAGCTCTTTAAATATATTAGTGAATCGATTATGAAGTGGTCTATAAACAATGAAACTGAGTATAGTAGTCTGCTGCCTTCCACATCTCAACGAAACTCAAGACTCGTCTCATAAAACTAAATATACTTTATTTATGTCTACACCTACGGGTACAAAGATCTTTCTGTTAGATAAAATTCACAGTTACATAGGACTGAATTTACTTGAAAAGAACCGAGGACACCTGACTACCTACTATACCGAATTTCATTATTTATAGACAACTTCATTAATAACCCATTAATATATTTAATAGTACAAGAGCCAAAGAGAAGAAAAAACGCAGTAATCTCACCCCAATTTTTGATTACTTTAATGAAAACTATGTATAATTAATAGTCAAAGTTGATGAGTCTGCCAAGTATACGTAGTGGGAATAAAAAATGGTGGCTGTTTCAAAGCGTTAAAAAAAAAATTTCTTTCGGAGCTCTATATCTTAAAAAATAGGAACAACACAAGACAACTTATATTTTATATTCATATGTGAATATCATAAAAACTACTACCCCCACCAAGATAAGTGTCATAAACTACTTTATAGAAAATTAAATTTCCTTTATTTTGAGTGTTGGCAGACATATATGCATCTTATGGATCTATAGATATATTTATTCAAAAATACATTTTATACGAACAACTATAAATTAACATTTTGTGAGTTTATTTTGTCAAATATCATAAAAACTACTAACAACATCAACTATTTTATAGTAAATTTAACTAGCTTTAATTTGAGCGCTGGCAGACATCTATACGTCCAATGGTTTCTGAAATGAAGTTTTTCATTTATCAAACTTATTGTTCTAACAACTATAAATCAATTTATTTTAGCAAATGTCATGAAAACTACTATTCCTACGAAGGTAAAGGTCATAATCTTCTTTATAGTCCATTAAACTAGCTTTAATTTGAGTGCCAATAGACATCTGTACGTCACGTGATATATAGATTTCTCAAAATAAATTAACTAACTACTTATCTTTCAGTAGATTTTTAAGAAATTTTGCTTTTTAAAAAGCTATATCTCGAGAACTATTGGGTGTAAATAGCTCTTTTAGTGCTAATATTTCAGCAAATTTACTCTTTTTTAAATAATGTGTTCTTAGGTTTTCTACTGTTGTTGGTAGTTTTTAAGATATAGATCTCCGACTGAAAAATTAATGTTTTTTTAAGGTTTTGAAACAGCCGCCATTTTTTATTCCCCCTATCTATACTTGGCAGACTCATCAATTTTGACTAGTAATTATACCTAGTGTTCATTAAAGTATTCAAAAAATGGGGTGAGATAACTGCCTTTTTTTCTCTTCCCGGCTCTTGTACTATAAAGAGATATGCTATAAAACCTGGTCTCTTGGAACCAATAAGTGTGTATAACATGATTATTTCAGTATAAGATTTTTTTTATTAAATGAATTTTTTATTTAAACCTTTTTAGTTTTTTTATATTGTATGAATATAAATATTCATTATATGCATCGATACCTTAGTTAAAGTATGATATTGAAAAGAGTATCGATACTTTGGTGGTATTGCAACTCCGAATCTAGAATATAGCCTATTATTTCTGATGACACCTACCAATTCAGAAGTGTGAACAGTGTGTATTTGGGTTAGGTTGCACATGCCTTTGGTGTGGCTCTGTTTAGAATTTGTTATCATACATTATGAAGGGTGTACATGATTATTCATTGTGCAATTCGATGTAATCTAAACCCTATGTATCATTTTAGTGTTGATACTTCTAATTGTATGTCTGTAATCTCTTGCCTGCTGTTCATGTTCACATTAAAGAATAAAATTATAATTCTTTTTATCTAATTTGTTGATATTTCTCCTGAATGTTGTTCTGCCCCAAAAATGTCCACCTCTGACAAAAATCGAGTAAGATCTCTTAAGCTTACTATATTTCTTAATCATGTATAACATTATAATAGTGATCTACATGGAGCTATAAAAAATGAGATAAAACTATATATAATTATTAGAACTTCCTCCTGACTTTGTTTACAAAACAACTGTTGATTATGCGTGTTATAGGAAAAATCTTTCTACAGTGTTTTTTGAAGTTTAGTTGGTCATACGTTTGATTTTCAATGCTAGATCCCTTTTTAATCTTCACATCTTTTTTTCATATCTAGTCATTTTTTTTTCTTGGAACAGCCTTTCAAGACCACGCGAATATCATTACTTTTTCCTTCTCACTTTTTATCTTCTTCTCTCCCAGTATCTTCTCATCATTTCAGCGTGCCTTTGCTTCCTATCTTTCGACCACGTAGTACCCTTCAGTTTTTCTTTATTTGCCGCAAGAACTTTTATTTATTACAATTTCCTTCCGTACTGTTCTCTATCTAGGCAGTTCTTGTCAGCTATTTACAATTTCTTTGTTTCCTCTCTCATTTGCTTCACATATCCTCCTATGCTCTTATATTCACGGATTCTGTCAGAGTTTCTTGTTTAGTCTGCTTGAGTTTCTGTGGTCCATTCTCATCAAGTGCCCGTAGAAGCTCAGTCTTCTGATTCTAATTTCTGTTTCCAGGTCATTTATCTCCCTGTAGCCTTCCTGTGTTTTCTTGGGCCCATAGATTCTCCTCAGGACCCTTCTCTCTATTTAAAATTACTGGTTTTATAACCGTGTTGTAATGTATTATTTTTGCGTTAGACCATAGGTTCTTCTTATAGTAAATATTGCCTGTTGGAAGCTCAGCCTTTCCAACTTGATGAATTTCTCCTTTATGCTCTCTTTCTCCAAACCTTTATTGCATACTATCTCTCCCATGTATTTAAATTTCTTTGTCACTCTTACCTGTCCATATTTCGTCTTTATTACTTTGTTTCCGTCATCATAAATTCTGTCCGTTTGTAGGAGACTTCTAAGCCTCCTTTTTTGCTATTTCTTTCAGGGCATTTGTCTGACTAATTGCCTCCTCCTCTTTTTCCGCCAGGATGATCATCTGCAAAAGCTAGGCAGCTCACTTTTATGTGTTTTTTCTTGGTCCCTACAACGGCTCCTGCGTTATTTATTTTCCTGAACTCTTTCATGATTTTATCGAGTACTATGTTAAATAATATTGGTGACAGGCCGTCTCCCTGTCTTAGTCCTGTTTTTACCTGGAATGATTTGCTGAGTCATTTACTACTTAAAAAATTAAAATTTATTATTTGTTTTAGTTGTACTTTTTATTTACTAAAGCTAATAGCTATGGTCCAGTTTATCCTATTAGTACTAACTATCATAATGCAACTTAAGTCATTAAAGCTAATAAAGGAAACAGTGGAGACTGGAAGAGACGACAAAGGGATGGGTTGGGTTGGCCCCAGGTAATGACCACTGTCTGCCTTTCCCTCTTATTTTATTGTTTTTTTCGTTTTCATCTGTTTAATTCATTTTATATATTTTTCTTTGTTTTTACTCTTAGCGTTAAAAAATTGATACTGATAAAAATTATGCATATTTTGTTCTTAAATGTATTGCGATTTTTAACATATGAGATAATATGGGTGTGTTTTTTAATGTAAGAATTGGCGATCCTAAAGAGAGACCCTTAGACAATAAAGAACCAATCTATCTATCAACATATCTCTCTTTGCCACTAACTTATTTAATTGAATACGATCGAGATAGACATATTTGATAATGATTTTTATATCAAACGCAGGATAAAAAGTTTATAAAGAAAGTAATAGTTTATTTGCATTTAACTAAAAAATATTATATGTCAAGCTAATATATATATTATAACTCAAAAAGTTAATTCGATTCCATAAAAAAATTATTTCAAATGGACTCTCATTAGCAAAGCGCTACAACGTATCATAGTACCCATATTTTAAAATTATTTCTAAAGTATTTTACAATGGATTTTTTTTTTTTTTTTTTTTTACGTTTGCTACATTATTATGGACACTATTTTTGCTCCCATGGAAACCCGTTAACCTGTCATTAATTTTTCAAAAAATTATTAAACTCATATCTTCCATAAAATTCCAGATGCTCGTTTGAGCTATAATTAAATTTTCTAAAAAGTTGAACCAAAAAAAATGTATGAATGATTCCGTTGCAGAGCTTTGTTAGTGCTGAATCCTGGAAGAAGTTAAGTGAAACTCCCGAAAGCTATAACCTTATACTGATCTTATTTAATTATATGAAATTTAATTAACTTTCGATTGTCACTTTTCCAGGATTCAGCTCTAATGAAGCCCTGCAAAGTGGGACGAAACGTAGGTTACGAATAAATAGTTTTCTACTTTTTTTGTACCTTTTTTGAACTCCACCCGGACCATCTTCCTACAATTAAAAATATATATATAAAACAAGAAATAAAATAAATCTTAATCGAACTAATTAATGATAATACAATTATTGTTTCCCTATTATTTTTAGATGTAGCAAAAGGATGAAAAGTGGTGTCAATCAACGAACCAGATATTTCACACCAGGATAATCCTCGGAACTTTTTTTGTTAGCCTCAGTTTACTCATTTTTACTTATTTTATTTATAGAAACAATAAAAAATAAACCATTGTTGAATAATTTTAAAAAAATTACAGTCCGAATGAATGAACCCCTCATTAATTTTTTTTATTTTTTTTTATTTATTTATTTATTGATATTTACAACTGTATAAAAAAAATACAAGTAAATTTGATCATAATGACATAATGATATGATACAGGATGTAGAGAAACTACCCAGTAGTAGAACTCTAAAAACAGTTTACAATATAAGGTCACGAGGCCATCTTCTTTTCAGGCGCCTCGGAGGATTGCCAGAAATGGAAGAGGAAGCAAGATTAGAAACTAGTGGGTTTGGGTGGTTAGGGAGTTTATTATGGAAGGAATAATATCGGGTTCGGGCTAGATCGGTTACATAAGGAACATTTAGGTCTTTATGGATGGTTTTATTAGTAACAAAATAAGGAGCATTGTAAATTTTATTATATATTGACGTTCAATTAGTTTCAACAGTTCACTGTTTCAGATTCGCTCATCATGCGGCAAACCGATCCATCGTTCGAAATCGATACTGGCCGGACAAAAAAAACAGCAAAAAACCCCCCATTACCCCACTTACACGACCGAACGATTAGCCTAATAACAAAGTAGAAGCCTTCCGGTAATTACATAGTGGGAGAGTGGACAGTGAAATATTCACAGTTAGCAGAGACTGCTACCTGCTCCTCGCTGGCTGCTACCTGTCTTACGCTGGGTAGACCAACCCTCATAAAAAGTTTTTTGTCCCGATCGCCTTGGTAACAGCGGTTCTGCTATCTTCTCTCCTCGAACAAAACCCTTCCTTCTATTGGGCGCTTTCAATAGCACTGCCTGTCTTGGGGGGACTTTTCATGTCACGCAATGCTGATGGCATCTATTCCTCTTTATTAAGAAATCTTTTATTTGGTTGCGGTTGAAAGATCAAAATGGAAATTGTAACTCAATGCTTTTTAGTTACCTGCAGTTTTGGTAGAGGAGGGATATTCATGATATTGTGTTAAATGTAAATGTTTTACCGTGCTAAATGTTATAAGTATAGTATTGTGAGCAGCCCTATTTAAAGTCCTGTTAAATGATAAACTTGTTAACTTCTAAGTTTTGATTACAGTAATTTATTACAACTTGCGTAAAATAAGTGAAAAGTAGAAGTTTAAAAATTTGCTTACTGATTATATTTTTAAAAAAGTCCAAAACACAAGAACAAAAATCACAAAACTACGAGTAAGTAACCTAAAACGACAACAAATAAAACGGTGACAAGCTCAGCTGGTCTGTTTCATGACGTCATTCTCTATTTAACAGACCTAGTAACAGACTCTCAGCTATGTTACATGATAGAGATATTCATGATGCGTTACATGTAAAATGTTTTATCGTCCTAAATGTAATAAATATAGGATTTTGAGCAGCCCTATTTAAAGTCATATTAAATGTATAAGAGCTCCTAGTGGATTTTCTGAGCAACTTGTTTTATAACCTTTCTTTCCAGAACTTCTTGTTATTGCTTACTTTTAAGTTTTAATTAAAGTAATTTATTACGGCATGCCTAAAGTAAATGAATAGTCGAAGTCGGGTGAAAGTTTGTCCACTTGTCCACTGAATGCTTTGTTGATCTTCTAACTGGTGAGGAAGATAATCAAGATGAGCTAATTATCAGCTGTCATTACATTATTATTATTATTATTGCCATCCATTGCTATATTAATTATAAAAACATCCAAAACAATACTAACACAATCAAAACACAAATTACGCTCAAGTAATAGACCCTACACGACAACAGAAATGGCGACGAGCTTATCTGTTGCGTGACGTCATTCTCCATTTAACAGACCTAGTAACAGACTCTCAACCATATTATATGTTATATCGTTTTAACATGATAAACGAAAGATCATCAATACCCCTGATATATCGTTTTAACTTGGTAAAAGAAGGTAATATTTATCCATTTAACATAAGTTTTTCCGTTTAACACGCTTTAACATGTTAAACTAAAGATCATGAATACCTCTAGGGTGGTTACACAATAGCAGAAGAATAGAAAGCCACAAGTTTACTTCAATTTTTGAGTACTTTTATTAAATTACATGAATTGCAAGATCCTGGTGGTGGTCAAGATAGGTAGATAAAAAGATAGATAGTATAACAACTATTTATTTGTAACTAAAGTTTCGCCCCACTTCGCATGAATCCATCAGGGCTAAGTTAGAACAAGATACATACATTATATAATATGATAAAACTACTAGAATATGTATATATATAAATATATATATTTTTTTTTTGGGTTGTTTAATTTTTTTTTTTGGAAATAATGTGGCTAGTAATCAAATTTGTTTTTAATTTCCTAATAAACATGGGAGTTCCAAATATATTAAAACTTCTTTGTAATTTTATAGATAAAATCCTTTAATGGCTGTACTAAAGATAAATGTGAAGAATTTGCTAAATACCTTCCCCACACATCTCCCCCCTCCTCTCTGATCCTAAATTCCGTTCCGTTCATATAGCAACAGTTGAAGAATTCTTCTCTTTGCAGATTTCTCTCTCCTTCTCCATTAAATCAGTTAATACCCCTCTAAGGCCGAAATTCTTTCTCGGTAGCTAGCTCCTTATAAATGATTTGTGAGGCAAGTTCCATTGTATCACTAAATAAACATAGTATTAGTGTTACTACTTATTCTCTTCCTAGCGTGATGTTGGTTAGTAAGTTAAATTAATTTCTCACATCCTTCTTTGAGGAACCCTAATTTCGTAGATTTTGGTGTTACGGTTGTTGAGTCTTTGTGGGCAGTTCCTCATAGGTGAGGTACGTTGCAGGCCAAGAACCCTTCTACAATAAATTGATAATATTTCTCAACATCTTACTGGATATCGTATACACATAAATCACTGTGGAAACTTATTAGTGCTTGAGACAAATACTACTGTTACTGTGTTTGTAATTACAAAATAGTTTTTTAAAAAGTATTGTTAATCATAGAACTATTCAATAACACATATTTTGTTTAATTGGCTATAGTCTATACCTAATAAATATTGTTTTTCATTTTTAAAGCTATACCCTATATAATAATCTACAAGAAAAATATCTTTCAAAAGAGCTTACAATTGAAAGACCCTGAAAGATGAAAGGGATGAAATGGGAAGCTGCCAAAATGATGATTGCTCAGAAAGAATTAAAAAAAAAAAACTTTCACAAATTATGTGTCCTCATAACTTCCTTTATTGAAATACTAAATTCGTATTAAGTAATTTGGGCTTTGGCCAGGATAGGAAAATTTATTAATTTGCTTTAATTGAGACATTTATATAATTAGAAAATATTAATTTCTCTCTCTTTCATAATTTTCTTACAGGCATTCTATTTCTGTTAAGAGTAATCAACACAATTCTTTTTATTCTTTTTTTTTCATTCTGTAATTCTTAGTCAAATGTTTGTCCTGGGTGCAATTTGGCTAGGGTTGCTGAAATGAGTTGTCTCGTCTGTACAGAACTAACATTGATTATCCTACCCTAACGAATTAAAAAAAAAAAGAAAGGATACTTTATCATACTTAGTCTATCGTCTAAAACCCTATCAAAAACCATATATTTTCTGTGTTTTGTTGGTGTTTATATAATATGCCTTATAGTGGAAATATAATAATGCTAATAACACAAGTTATTTAAAATATGAACTTTTATTTAGCTCTGTCTTCATCAGGGCTAAATGAAATCATTATACAAACATTGCAAGATGTGAAAAGAAAATTAGAACACTTATACAAAGGGAGCAAAAAAATTAGATACTTTTTTGAGACAGGTTAATGTTGTTTAAATAAATAATTTAATTTTTATCCATTTTAGTCTCAGCACATTTTATTTTCCTTAGAAGTCGGCCATTCTCAGAGACATTCTTAATACAATTTTTGAACTAAATGATTTAAAAACTCAACTTCCTGCAGGCTGTTCTACCCAGGTCAAAAGAACACTAATACGACAACAAACGATTGTTGTGATAAAATTTTAACAAATAGTGACTGTTATAAATGAATTTTAATTTTTGTTTTTTATGTAAAAATTGACTAATTAGAAATTGTTGTTTTGACCTGGACAGAATAGCCTGCATGAAGTTGAGTTTTTAAATCATTTAGTTCAAAAATTGTATTAAGATTGTCCCTGAGGATGGTCGGATTGGCCGAAACGTCGGACTTATAAGGAAAATAAAATGTGTTGAGACTAAAATGAATACAAATTAAATAATTTATTTAAAGAAATAAATTATGTTAACATAACATAAACATTGATATATAGAAAACTAATCAATCAAAGGCACAGTCATGTGTTATAGATTTCTTAATAAAGAACTAAAGAAAAAAATAGGAGAACGATCCTTTTTAGAAATAGTAACATTCATACCATATTTCGTACTATTTCTACTTATTATTAATTATTATTTATAAAATATTACTTATATATTTTACTCTGTGCATATATAAAATCTAATTTTCTTGTCATATCTTACAATGCTTGTATCTTGTTTTTATTTAGACCTGACGAAGCCCAGCAAAATAGGGGGAAATGTTGGTTTCCATTGAATAGTTTTTTTTCTTATGAACTTTTATTCATCACCACTCGGACTATCTTACAATCTACTTCATACGGTTAACTATATCCTTACAATCATTGTTAAATATTTTTCTGCTTTCTCACTACCGAAGTAGTGAAACACGATTAAAATAAAAAATAAAACCTTTGTCCAAAAAAACAAAAAAATTTTCCTCGCATTTGACGTTTTAGATATCAAGGAACAAATTTGGTTCCGTTTCTTTTCGTCTGTTTGTAGTTCAACTTGTGTTTGAGCATAATCGATCAAACCGTTAATCCAATTTTGATGGCATCATTAGGAATTGTGCGGGCTGGTATCTAATTAGTCCATATAGATTTTATCAGATCTCGTAACGACATGGGTAACAGATTAAATGACTAATGAAAATACTGATGAACGTATTTTCCTAGAAACACCTATTTTTCCGAACCATTTTCTACCGATTTGGCCCAAATTTGAGGGGAAATTAAGAGGTAAATGGCCCAACACAATAATTATTGAATTCCACAAGTTTCGCTCACTATACCTAAAAGTAATTTCCTTGACATTCATGTATTAAAGGGTGGTTCCTTCCAATGAATTTTTTCAACTATTTGTTAAAAAACTACATGTACATATTTCCTATTACAGTGTGTTATACTTGCAGTAATTGCACTAATTCAAGGTTTGCGCCAGAACTCAGTTCATTATTAAGTGTTTTTTTAATTGTAATAGTTATTAATATTAAATTATACGATGAACATGTAGTTTCTTGATAATTAGTTAAAGCAATTTATTGTTCTAATCCTTTTTGTTTTTCATTGGAGGGCATGACTACGCAAACAATTAAGTTGCGAGACGTCACCATTGAGCGATGCTCAAAATCCACAAATATGTATATATATAGTTATTGTAATATCGAGAATAAGAAAAAAAAAATGAAAAATCTACCCACTCTTTAGAAATTCACTTTTGACTTTTAAATCACAAGCATTTAACTAAATCGTACAATTCTTTAAATGATTAAATACCATCCATGGAAATTTAACATTAGACGTGATGTAAACCATATTTCTTAATAACAGCATATCTCTTTAGTAATGTATATAGAACGATACTGAAAATCTCAAGTATGACCTAAATAATAATGAATATTATCATGAAGTAAATTTAAAGCCCTTTAGGAACAAATAATACCATAAATTAAACTAAACAACATAGCATGTTAAGAATGTTATGTAATGTAACTTGTAAACAGATACTGTCGTAGATGCGATAAGTACTCTTGCCAATCAATCAAGAGGGATAATGCTCGTGACAATAATATCTCTGAATATTGTTGATATTCCACATTTGTCACCTGACCTCAATTCACAACAGGTAGTAAACAATCTCTTCCGGAAAAAACAGCTTAACATAGAAAATACGAAAGGCCTTGACTTTTTTATATGAAACACCTCCGGATTTAAATGTTTTCGCTAGATAATGGGAGTATATATGCTTTTTATATTATTTAATTACCTCGTATTAATGTCTGGCTCGAATTTTTACATTAGCTACAGAAAACATACTAAAAATATTAACAGCAGGCTCCAAACGTTAGATGGTGACTACTCATGCTCAAGTATGCTTGACAAGGATACATAAAAAAAACTTACTTGAGCGTGTATGGCAATTATGGCTTGTATAAGCAGAATGCTTGCACCCAATCCACCCCAAATACACACGCTAAAGCATGCTTGTACCTAAAATTTAGTATATATCTTTGCCATGTATCCTTAGCATGTTTATGGTAATTGGACAGAAGTATTCTGCTTAAACAAGCCATAATATCATTCAGGCTCAAGCATAATAAATTTTTTGCAATATATATTTCATAATAATAAATTTTGTGTAAAAACCAATAAATATCGGATTGATCATTTTAAAAATATTGATGAACACTACCATAACATCAATAT
>NW_027109320.1:13724-20459 GCF_000696795.3 Halyomorpha halys
ATATATAATTTTTTTTTAACAATAGGTAGAAGAGTTAACAAGTTGTATTCCTTAATAAATCTCAGGTACCTCACTTCTATTTCTTCGATTCTTCACCCGCTTCCCTTTCTTAGAGTCGAGCGAACACAAACGAATCAAAATTCTTTCCTATGATTTACTCAAGAGTTTGATTCGCTCAGATGATCCGATTCAGAATCACCAACTCCTCTCTTATAACTGCCATCAGGGAACTAATCTTGCATGAGTTTCTCTTAATCATTTTTGGCCAACCCCAAAACGGTTATGGAGTACATTTTTATCATTTTTAATTAGAATTTATACCACACTACCATTAAAAAATTAATACTTTTATTTTTTTTAAATGTTTTAAATTTTTTTGTTAAATGATGTAAAATAATTTCTGCGTGGAGAAGATGATTGGGGGTGCGGTCAAAATAAAACTCATATAAGTTGATGTAACTTATTTAATTGTGCCAACGTTTCCGCCAGAATGTCTAGCCTTCATCAGGGCTAAGAACAGGACAAGATAACAACCAATGAATGTAGAAAATAAAAAAGAACTTACAAACAGAATGATATAAAGCGAATAATTTTACAAAATAGAATTAATACAATAAAGTGATGAGAGAAGTGGAAAATAAAAACCCCAATCATCTTCTCCTCGCATAAGTCATCCACGGTGAGCTATCTCTCATAATTATAAATAATTTCATTTCCGAAATTCGTTTTTATGTAAAGCGATATAAACATTATGCCGTTCAGAAAGACTAAAAGCCGATAATTAGATCAAAAATTAAAAGCCTCGTTTGCCGGAGTAATTAACTTTACAGGGTGTTCTCTAATGGATGTATAGAGTAGGGGGAGATAATTCCAGATTATTGCAGCCCTGAAACAAGGATAGCTAGAATTATTATTATGATTAATGAAGTTTGTATTAACATATTTAGAGTAACAATTTATTTTGTACGTAATATTCCATTGTTATAACCAAACATTTTTGAACAAATAATCCTTATAAGCCCTGTAGTAGATGGTGAGATTTTTTTTTAAAGTGTACTGAGGGCCAAAAGTTGATTATTATTAGAGATAAAATTTTTATATGATTAAATGGCAAAATATACACAAAAATATGGACTAAAATTTTACATAAATATTTTTATGACACGTGAAATTATAGAAATATTCAATATAAAATAATTCAAAAATAAGGAAATTCGACTTGAAATTCCTCAAAATATGGTACACAGTTGTTTTTCTGTGCAAAGATGTCTAAAAAAGAAAATAATACATGCAATTGTAATGATTTTTTTAAGTTCCTTCTCATTTTTCTTATAAATAAATTTGCAAGTGAGATAAATCTTTAGGTTTTCAAAACAAGTCATCGACAATTATATCAAACCATAGTTCTGTATCTACAGACTCCATAGGTGCATAAGCTAATTTAAAATCCCTTAGTTCATTAACTTTCATAACAGTATATGTTTATTTTAGGTTTCTTAGAACATAAATGACAATTATCTTAATTGTAATGTGTATCCGTTTTTTTATATACATATATATTTGTATTTAATAATTTATAAAAAAATTCATAAAATGTGTACTCCTAAAGCAAAATGGATAGTTAAAAAAAAATAATGGAATTTAAAAAAATGACCTTAAGCAAGTTTCATCAAAATAATGCTACTTCTTTAGAGCCTGTAGAAAATATGGTATTAGGTTTTAAAGTACATATTCGTATGATTTTAGATTCTACACTATCGTGATACGTAAAATCTCAAATTTTGAGAGAGATTGACATTTGTTCTCTTCGTTGATTATGTTGAACGTTATTTGTTAAAAATAATAAAACAAAAACAACTTTTTTATTTTGTTAAGGAATAATATTATTTCAATCTGACTAATCAGTATTTTTATTAGACACATTTCTTAGAAAAAAAAATGTTCTGAGAATACCTGAGTGAGCCCACCACCTGCTAAAAATGATATAATTATGCGCAGTAAAAAATAAAAGTTGTGTTACACGCAAATCCTGCAATAATCAACTTTATCGATTAATTGATATAATTAATTTTTTTGGCAAATATTATTAACTAATAAAGGTGTAAAAGAAACTTAGAATATCGTTGCTTTAGCTTTGCTAACATTTAAGTCCTATAAAAAGTGATTTTAAAAATAAATATCATTAAATAAAATCTATAAAAATTAACAATTCATTCTAAAGACTCCAGGAAGAATAATCGATTTCATAAAAAAAAAAAAAACTCAATGCATATCTTTAAAAACTATTGGGACGAGATATCTATCGAATGGTGCACACTTTTTTCCAAAGCATGAAAATCGTAGTTTTTATTTTTTCAAAAAAGGAAGATGGGTTCAAAGAAAACCTTAAATAGTCGTTTCATTTAGTTTGTTCATTTTTGTTTACATCATTTAAGTGTTTTTATCTTTTTTTTTTAGCCGCGATGAAGCCCTGCAACTTGGGACAAAACGTTGGCCCACATTAAAATGTTTTTATGCTTTAAGTTAAGTTACACACGGTCAATCAGCGATCTTCCAGTATTTGATTTTTCGTACGAGGATCTTATGATCCTTTCTAGCTTAAGCGAAAATATCTTATGCAAAGTATTGTATTCCAATAACCTATATCTTCTCTGTCAAATATAAGTATTTTATTTCTTATCGTTCCTTTCTACTCGAAATTAATAAGTGTATACTGATAATGTTTAATAAAAAATGGCTAACTAGAACTTTAAAATAAAAGACAATGACAGCAACAATGAACTACTTTTTTATTATTCAGTACCACTCATGCTCCACTTTAGGAAGTAAGGAAATAGCTACAATCGCATGAAAATTCTAAATTAGTAGTACAAAATGAGTTGCTAATTTATATGCTAATAATATGTTAATATAGTCACTGGCCGGTCCTACCTTCTACCATGCAAACTATTAATTTACAGGAAATGAACTTTAAACAGGTTTAGGATATGAATCTAAAAAATATCAACTGGGATAGCCTCGATTGCTGTCAATGAATATTTGACACTGTTTTGATATATGTCCCCTCCTCTTTTATCGAAATTTACTATGTTATTACTCAAATAAGAGCCATATTCCCCTGTCAGCGAAATTGATCTCGAAATCCTATGGAGGGATTTTACTTAAACTATTAAGAATTTTAGCGCATCAGAAGTCGACTTTTAATCCAGTAAGTTTTTATTCCAGGAAAACTTTTATTGATTAAAAAAAAGAGAGAATAAGAAAGAGAGCATCAATAAAAAAACAAAACAAACGTAAAATAGAATGTTGATAAAACAAATGTTTTATCCATTGCCTCTCCCAGATAAGACGTAAAGAAACAAAATATAAAAAATACATAGGAAAATTCTTAAGTACTTTGTCTATCGGGATCACAATACATCTTAACTTCTTTTGTTCTGTTTGGCAAATTTATTCCAAAACTTGGACCTGGAAAACAAAACACCATCCCTAACAGATTGCCCTTCGGATATGACTCGAATGATGGACGTTCCCACAGGGACTTGGGGAAAGGCCACATCTGTCGGTGGGCAGGGCATAGAGGAAAAATTCTTTTATTTCAATATTCTAATAAATCATCAAAATGTGAATTAAGTCGCCAATAACCAGAATAGTTTTCTGGATGACATTTAAAAAATAAAAAAGTATAATTTAAAATATCATATATTATTAGAACCTTTCCTTCCAAAAAAACTTCATGTTATTGTTTACTTCTAAATTTTTATGACAGTAATTTATTACAACATGCCTAAAATAAGTGATGAGTAGAAGTGTAAAAGTTTGGCTACTGATTGTCTTTTTTAAAATGTTCAAAACACAAGAAAAAAAAAAAAAAAAAAACAAGCTACGAGTAAGTAACAAATAAGCTCAGCTAGTCTGTTTCGTGACGTCATTCTCCATTTAACAGACCTAGTAACAGACTCTCAGCCATGTTACATGTTATAACGTTTTAACATGGTAAAAGAAGAAAATATTTCTCCATTTTACACGCTTTTTACACATGTTAAACTAAAGATCTAGAATACCCCTACTAACATCATATTTCATTTAAATAAAATAAAAATTTTATACATATATTCTATCATAGATATCGATTTAGGCCATCGAGAAAATACTATTAAAAATTACATATATGTTAGGGATCATAATAATTATAATTGGTCCTCGAGCCCATGTGAAAAAAGCAGTTATCCCACCCAAATGTTTTATTACCTTAATGAAATCTATATATAGTTACTAGTCATAATTGATAAGTCAGTCAACCATAGTTAGTGGTAATCAAAAATGGTGAGTGTTTTAAAAAGTAAAAAAAAAAATTTTTTTTTATTTAGAGCTCCTCTTCTTTAAAACTACCTAAAAAATTTAAAAAACTGTCTATCTATTTCCCTTATTCTTATATTTACTGTTACCTATTTAACTCAACTTTACTTTCTCACCCTCTGTATTTTTATTGTATCTCTTTGTCTGTAGTTTGATTCTTCATTCAATATTTTTTTTTGCATTTGGTATTCTGTCGTTTATTTAATAAGACTTTAATCTTATTTATCTCATTTCTTAAATCCTCTACCTTATTTATTTAATCCAGTTAACACACTTATACTTTGTTAAGTACGTCATCAAAAATCAGCTTAAGTTTGGCTTTAACGTACTTTTTCAAGCTGCGCCGTCTAGGAGCCTTATGATAAAACTCACTCGTAGCCAATATGTTTAAGTCTTCGAGATTATAATTAATTTTCTTTTTATATATAATCCTTACCTACTTCAACAATGTCTTACATATGTCAAATTTTGCTCATCAACTCTTAGAATTTTCGTTTGCATTGTATAATTTCAGATATATCGTTTTTATTCCTTTTCCCAACATATTTTAAATCTTCATAATGTATCATTTATATCGTTTCCTTGCTCACATTTTTCATTGTTTTCATAAAACACTGTTTGATTTTTCAAATATGATATTTTTAATTGTTTATTACTTTTTTTTCTCTTCATTAATAATATTTTAATACTTATATTTTGTATGAATCCTTACTATGTCTGTATTTTAATTAACCTTCTAATAGTATTATTTGTAATCTTTTTAATTTTCTTGTCATACTTGTTTCTGTATTTTATAGTTTTTGTTTTTATTTATCGCTCTTTGATGATAGATCATTATCTCGATTTCTTAATTAGCTTTAATTAAAGCCTAAAATGTAGGTCGAAACATCGGCATAAATATTGCAAATTACACTTATTTTTGTTAATTTCTACAGACCGAATCCCCGACTTCATATCATATTGTTTTTCTATACACTGTTGTATAAAGTGCAGCTGTTATTTGAAGGTTAATGAAATTCCTTTAAAAAAAAGTGTATTAGGACAGGTTTCCATAGGAACTCGTTAACTTTTCAATTAATTTATGGAAGAACTCGAAAATTCTATGCACTCATTTTTATCATTCTAAATAAAAACAATTCTTGCATTGCATTTAGCACCTAAACCTGATAAAAAATTTGTTTAAGGGGTCATACCAAGTATTTTATTATTTGTTGTTTAATTATGTAATAATTTATTCATATAATAAACCATTCTGTATTAATTTGCAGCGTTTTTTTATATTTATTGCGCATAAAATATTTTTTTGTCAGCATAAGGACTGTCCAAACATATTTTATTTTGTTTTTTAGATGTAATTTTAGCTCGAGAGGTGTTAGCGTAAGATGACATGGCGTAATTATTTCTATGAAAGCCATTAATCAAAGGTGATAAGGGGCAGGGATAAAAAAGTGAGGGCTTACTAAGCACTAATTCAGGTTGCCAGGTTTTTGTACCTGAGCCACAGGAGCCAGATCGATGTGGGTCCGATCCCCGCCGATGACAGCCGGCTTTTTATGACCGTCCAGTTACACCCCACCCCACCCTCACCTCTCTATCTTCCCTCGCTCATCTCGATCATAAAAATTGGAGATCGTATTTTAGTTGGGTTTACCAAAGCATAACTGCCAGTTTGGGCGCATTTTTATGGTAGTTCGATGATTTGTCACATCTTTACTTACTTAAAGTGGTAAACTTCTTAAGTAACTTAAACAGGCTTCAATGAGGTTCAAAGAATTATGTTGAGATAACTATATTGGATTGTTGAAGGATATCATGAACACATAATATATATAAAAACCCTAATGCATAAAACTCAACATATAAAATAGGCCTTTGCATATAATTTTAAAAATTAGTTTCTACCCAACTTATCACGGAAACGCATTTTTAGTGAACCTAAAACTCTTTCTAATCAGCTAACTAATTTAATTAAGAAATTAACTATGTATGTTTTCGTATGTAATTCCTAAATGGTGTATCCTTACGAAAACACCATTCTATTAAATTCTTCGTTGATTGAGGACCATAATCTATTTAATCGGTCAAGTAAAATGTCGTAAACCTCTCTCTGTCGTAAACATATAATACACAAACTTTTGTTTTTCAATTCCACATGGATTTAAGATCTTTTCCAAGCAGCTCTGACGAAGGCTTAAAATTCTGGCCAAGACGTTGGCATTAATAGTTCTTGGACCATTGAATTTCAACAGTGTAAAAATCTTTAAGTTGTTGGCATAACAGTGTCTGTTCTATCTTACCTCGTTAGAATGTGTGTAGTATACTTCTTATTTCTCTCTCTCTCTCTCTCTCTCTCTCTCTCTCTCTCTCTCTCTCTCT
>NW_027109320.1:20674-31700 GCF_000696795.3 Halyomorpha halys
GCTCTCCCTCCCTATTCCTCCCTCCCCGATTTTTTACATAATAATATTGTTTTCTATTTTCTACGCTATCGTTATAAAACCTTACTAAAATCGAAACGTCACTAATTAACATTAAATACATTAATTAACATAATTTCGAAAATGTGATTAAAAATAAAATTAGTTTTATAAGGTTTTAAGTCACGGTTACACATTTATCAAATTCTGGGAAATTCCCACACATGCAGGTGTGTTCTGGGGTAATTTGGATTGGGTGGTACAAGTTTCTATGCATTTGTGGCCGACCTGTGTCAGTTTTTTGAAACCAACAATAGGGTCGCTTGGGAATGCTCTTGTGATGCAACCGCACGTCGGTGATTGGTTTGTTTAGTTCTAGAACTGCCTACATATAAATACATATTTTACCAGTTGCAGGCCTACCTTCTACGCCACAACCCCTGATGAAGACCTGAAACTCAGGTCGAAACGTCGGCATAAAATAAATAAATATGGTTTTGTTTATTTATGTTGTTCTTTGCTGACAACACCCCCCGACAAACTTCTCCAAATATGTATTTTATCCGCGTTTAATTAATCGAAGAGAATAACATTGGAATAACATTCTAATTTCAAGTGGAGAAGAAGATGGTCAGGGGATGAGGTCAGAAAAAAAAAACAAATAAACAAACAATTATTTATTCGTACCGCCGTTTCGATCTGTTTTTCAAGTTTTCATCTGTGAGATTCGTCAGAGATTCTGGCTAAACTGATTTGTTTAGTGTCGGTTTTTTGACACAATGGGCGTTTAAGCAAGCGTTTGTATGGCTCCCACATATCTGTGATTAGTTGTTAGTTTAGTTTTAGAAATGCCTACATATAAATATTTATTCTATCCGAATTTAGCCACTCTGATGAAGCTCCCAGATGAAAATCTGGAAATCAGGTCGAAACGTCGGCACGAATAAATAATTTTTAGTTTATTTGTGTTTTTTCTGGCCGCACGTCCGACCATCTTCTCCAATTATTAATCTACGGGTAACTATCTTCACCTCATTATGAATTATAATTTCAGACATGGTATCTCAAAATTCCAATAGAAATTTGAATATTTTTTTTCAAATCTAGTAAATCAACTTAAGCGATATACGTTTGATTTAACATACACAGTTATCTGTTTATGAAACATTGTATGTATGGATGAATAAATTAAAAACTATCGGATACAAATACTACAATATAAGTTGAATTTATAAGTTATCAATACCATTTATATGAGTTTTTGTCCACCTATTAATTATTTCCTTTCATTTCATCTGTCTTTACTTTGTGTCTCTTTATAATGAATAGTTTAAATGAAAGTTGATGGCCGAAACAAGCCATACGTCTGCTGCCTTTGACAGGTTTGTTACCTTTGTTTGTCAAGCTTTAGTAGGTATTTAGGATTTGCGGTAATTAGCAAACGTATGAATCCGGCTTTAGACAACCGTATATCACCATCATTGAGGGTCTGACGAATGTCACTGATCTTTCTAATAACTCCCCTTAGCATATCAATTTTTATCTTTAATTTTTTTGATTTAAGATATTTGAAGATGCCAAAAGCAGTTGTTTTAAGTATCCATTACTTATCAAACTAAAATAAACTGTGCATTATTAATCTTAAATTACAAAACTAAATAGATCTGGACTAAAGATCGTTTTCATTTATCAATATTTATTACTCTTTGAAAATTGCTAAATGCCTACCAAGGGCTTTCATAGCAACAAATATAATTTTACGGGCTATTTTTAATTATCAAAGTTCAAAGAAGGAAATTTTAATGAGATCAAAAATATTGTTTTCAGTCAAGATATCTTTCTAACAATTATTACAAAATTGTGGTTTGGATTTTTTATTTTTTGTTCAAGTTATTCTTGTTACATTTTTTTTTACTTAATTTGATATATCTTAACTTTTCATGATAAAAATAATTGTTGGGCTTGCTTTACCCCTCTGGTGGATATGTAAAAAACACGGGAAAAATTGAGATTTCAGTGGCATCTCATAATCAATGAAAAATACTATGAAAGGTAAGATCGTTTTCATTATATTTTTACATTAATTGTTTTTTAGCAGAGAATATTTCTTTTTTGAAACTAGTTTAACAGTTAACTTTTTGTAAAGTTTAATTGTAATTCCATCATCAGAATCATGTTTAAGAATTGTAGAGTGGAGTTATGTAGGCCATCTTTTCTGACATTGGTCACATGATATTTTAACCAATTTAAAAAATCAAGAAATTTTGTTTTTATGAATCAAATCTTCTTATTTATTCTACATCACTACTGTTGTAACATTGAAATAAATAATCTTAAAAACAACTAATATTTATTTTTCTAGTTTTACTATTAAAGAGTAAAATATCAAGCTTAAAAGATTTTTTTTTCCGTAACCTCCCTTATTTATTTTTATAAAATTTATACAATACATACATACAAATGCATAATACAAATGGCAAATGTATACTACTGCCTTGGATTGCCTTGTGCCTTAAAAGATAATAAAATATAGCATATGATATTTATGCATAAGATAGCAAACAAAATTTATACAAATAGTTATGGGAGTAAATAAATGGGTTAAAAAATTAATCTGTTCTGTCTTGGTGCAGATGGCATGAAACTAGACTCCTTATGCCTGAGTGAAAGATCTTGCCTCATTCAACATCAGTTACTGTAATCACCACCTCCCCTATTCCTTTTACTAATGGACGTTTTGAATAAATGAGGAGAGAATAAATTGCAGCTATTAAATTGGAATTCTCTCCGTGGGGTTGTAAAATGAATGTTCCTTTAGAGGGTAGGAACCCAGGCATTTAATTATAACAACTGTTCTTAGAGCCGGCGGTCTCTGTCAGTAATTATCTTGTTTATGTCGCACCCAGCGGGCCTCCGTCCGATTCTGCGGGTTAATGGACAGAAGTCATAATATTCTATCATCGGGTTGAGTCACCGGCACCGGGGCAAGGATCTACATTATGGCAACGAGCCGTGAACATGGAACCAGGTCGCGATTCATCAACAAGTCATTTAGTTTTAACGATTCTTATTGGACGAACCATTTAAACGTGAAACCCATTTAGGTATCCTAAGTATATACGGACAGTTGATATATGTTCATGATTATATTATGCTAATTATAATTTATTCACCGTACGAAAATATGGCGAATCCATATTGCATAAAGATGTGAAACCGCTTATTACGTTTACTATGCTCATGTTATTTCTGCATCCTAATACAAATTGTATTCTCATGTTTAATCATGAGAGCATTATGCGATGTTCCATATTATATCTGTGGCTTGCAGATTATGAGAAAAATGAATCTGAAGTTGATTCCAGTTTCCCTAAAAGAAGGTGGTAAAGACCACCTACCACGTTATTTTTTCTTCCACTTCTAATTTGACGGTACAAAAGAGTAGATAAAAAATTATGAAGAATCTGTCCTTCTAAATTTACAAAATAGGGATTGTTTGAAATAAACCTTCATTTGTACAAAAAATGTTAATAATCCAATTTTGGAGGAGAGATGTTGAACAATAAAAGTCCTGAAAATTAAAAAAAGAAAAAATACAAACGAATATTTAATAAAACAAAATTATGGATTAAAATTATGTTGTAATTAAGGAGAAATAAAATTTCAAATAAATGTATGTATATTTATTTATATTTTGATATATTATTGTTTTTTATACATTAAACAGAGGGGAACTCAAAAAGAAATTAGGAGCGGCTACTCAACTGTGAGTTGCTATACACAGCATACCGATCAGTCCAACATACATTATTAACTGATAAACGAGAATCAGTTAAAACTGGGTGAATATATTTTTTTGTTTATTTTTTTCCCCACTTAATTCATAGAGTTGGCAATACTCAGCTAAGGTTTAACCTAAATCGCGATGTAGGATTCCCAATGAGTCCAGAATATTTTATAAAAGTTATAAATATAACTTTACTGAAACATTATTCGAAATTGCATACATTACTGAATTTTCAAATGTAAAATTACGTTGAGTACCTTGGTATTTTACAGATTAAACAAGATAAGTTCACTAAGACATTTCTTGGGATGGAATATAATTTTTATTTCTTGTAAGAAATAATTTTTATAATTTATTTAAATTTATCCTTCATTCCCCCTATCTGCATATGCATATTGTACCTTCTAAACAATGCAGCTAATGTTTGCTCGTTTCCGCGATTTGTCGCCTCCAGCTCCCACCACCTGTAGAGTACCTCAAGGATCAGTACTGGGACCTCTGCTGTTTATCGTTTTCACGGCACCTGTGGTCGCCATCAAACATCGAAACGCAATGATAGCAGCCTATGCCGACGACATTGGAGTCTACGCCTCCAGCATGAGGGCTGAACTGGCACTCCACCATGCACAAGCCGCTTCTGCCACCATTGTAGCTGCTCTCAAGAAGGATGGCATCAGAGTTAACCCAGCTAAGATGGATGCCATCATAATGTCATTCCAGAAGGGCAAGAAGAGCTTCGTGGATGGCGAGGGTCGGAACATCTCCAAGAACATCCTCTACCTGGGCGTGACTCTCGACAAGCATCTCACCTTCTCCAGCCATGCCAGGGAGAGACTAAAGCTGGCCCGGCAGAAGTCGCATAGGCTCTACCACTTGCTTACTTCACAACTGATCGCGCTACGTCTGAAACTCAAAATATACCAGGCTATCATACGTCCAACGTTGTTCCATAGTGCACCACTCATGCGACACCTCTACAAGACTACGCTCTGCAAACTGCAGAGTTTCCAGAACTCCCTCTTGAGGCGAATAGTCAGAGGAACTTCACTCCAGTGGGCCAGGAACAGAGTAATATGTGAGGAGCTCCAACTCCCGCCTGTGCCGGAATTCATAGGCCGTAGGCACATCAAATCCTTTGACGGGCTGAAAGCCTGTGCCAACCCTCTATTCCGTGAGATCGCCCCTCCACCAAGACCTGGGCCATAGGTTGAACCGACACTGCTTCAAGGGTTTAGTGTGTTCTTGCTATTCACCCTTGCGGGACTAGGTAAAGAGCTGTTTTCAGCTAATAATTAATTTTTGTGCGAAAATTGGCAATGGCCTTTTGATCCTACTAGTTCAATTATTATAGTATTACAAGGACCTTCCGACCACCTCCAGCGGGAAGACATGGTGAAATATAAGTTCAAGGGAGAGCTCTATAGTTACGCCGGTAAATTCTCGGGAGTGGACTATTTGACTATTGACTAGGAAATGAAAAAGTATTATCCGGATGAACACAACAGAAGAATGGAATCAGCGTTAGGTGACAAGTCCAAAAGGTACCTTGAGGAAGTACTTCCCCACTGCTCGGTCACTTGTTGAAGGAAAGCGGATTATCCTGGACTACTATTCAAGCTTCATGGTTACAGAATGTGATTACAGGTTATATCACCTCATAGGCAAAGTTATGGTTTTCTGGAGACTGCTTAACACATCATCATGGACTCTACCACCTTTGAGGCAGACCTCGCCAAATTAACAATACGTGTTAGAAGGAATTTGTAATCAGACGGAAAATTGTTGTTGAACTAACTCATTTCCATCTTAATCGAAGAAGTTTGTTCTTGAACACCTCTGGATGGAAGAGGTGCAGAAGATACAAGAAGGCAGACCGACAATTAGATTGTTTTATTAGCGGCATGTTGATGTAACGTATACATCGAACTGCTACTGCTTATCTTTATTTCTCAAAAGGCAGGGGACGTTAAGAAGAAATAAATAAATAATATTGCGTCACAAGTTCACTAATGAAATTATCATTACGTATAACAACGCGGATACACCGCATATCGTATTTATGTTTCGGCAATAGTTAGTAGGTACCTTAATTACTAACTGTTATCTCTCGATGCAACCCCTAAACGAGGCTGGCCGAGAGAGTTGGCCAACTCGGGGAGACGAGGCAATTAGATCCCCTCGAGATAATGAGGAGATTGATCAGCCTCAGCGGGATCCGAATCATCACGTTCCGCCAATTATAGTCGATAATGGGCTACTGATATCGCGCCCATATTTCAGAGTGAGGCCGCATTTGAATCATCCAAGGGGTTGGAGGTCATATTGTCAATCCGAGTCATTTACGCTTGCCTTCATGAGTATCAATCATCGGGCGGGGGTAGTCATTGTCTCATTTAAATGTTTATTATGGTGGTCGTTGCTTAATAACTATAACGGCGCCGGTTTGATTTCTACCTACATAGGTTGACTTTTCGGGGTGGTCCCATGGAATGAAAACTCGACGATCTCATTCTACTAAGAATAGGTGGGTTGCATATAGGAAACACTCCAATGTCAGAAATAAATAAATAGGAGGTAGAAAAAAAATGTGTTTATTTAAATTCTATTTCATACAGGAATTAAGCGTTTTCACCTTTATGTCGTATTGAACCAGATTTTATTGTATTCAGTTTTGTTCGGTTTTTTACATTCCTTTCGGTTTCCTTCGGATTAACCCGACTCAGCTGTATTTTGTAACACCAAAGGATAGTATTCGACGATAATCAACAGAAATAAGCTTCCCATAGCTTATTTTTAAATTTATGAGTTACCCAACTCATGCTTTTCATTCTAGAAAACATGGTTTTACAGAACTATTTATTCTTTAATGCAACTAAGGTTTTTTTTTCTTTCTTTATTGGAATAAATATTTTTTATTTTCTAATTCCATAAATAATTATACGGTCAATAAATAAATGTTGTTTTATTTAATGCCATCAAAATTTCAATCTGATAAAAATAAAATAATTTTATTTCTATTTTCAACGATTTAAAATATAAGGCGTTATGGTGAAGGAGTTTTTAAAAGTGGACAGCAAAAATCTTATTTTTATTAAAATGTCATATAACATGTTCTTCCAATAGTTCTTCACTATTAGTTATTGATACATAGAAACCAAATGGTTAATTTTTGTTTTTGAATAAAGTTCGTTTGAGTTTTTAACGCATTTATAGAATTTCCCCAGTTTTCTTATTTTATTTATTTACTTTTACTTCAATTAATTATGCTATTTAGAAGTGAATTGGCACCGAAGAATAGAGGTGGAAGATTTAAACAATGATATTATCAAATAAAATTTAATACATACCAATAAAAAACTCTACATGCTTCTAAGTTCTTTTTTATTTTTATATCTTAAACGATGTTTTAAGCAGACTGTCTATTATCCATCTATAAATTATTACACTAGAAGTACCTTAACATTATTCACTTTTGTATGCACTATTAGGTTGTAATTATTGGTTATTTATAATAAAATCAGAATATACTTGTAATCTATTAAATATAAAAATATTATAGAAGTGGTAAACTTCAAATCAGAAATAAATGGAATTGAACAGTATTAGTATTGACATCATTAACAAAATATTTAGAAATGAGTAAGTAATTGGATTAAAATACGTAATAACTAGTTGGGGTGAAATCAGATAAAATCCTTTGAAATAAATTAAATGAACATAGTCCAGACCAAAACGTTGCTAAAATTCGTCGACGTAGGTTTCTAGTAGGCCGAGTTGTCGGTATTGAGTAGAGGAACTTCAGTTGGCAGCGGTTGAAGGTTATATCGGCAATGAACATTCGACCTCGGTAATGCTTTTAATTTATTTATACAATGAAATATAAATTTATATAATATAAAAGATATAACTAGTAATTGCGATGTGCGTTTTATTACAATGGCATGATAAAGTCTCAGAGAGAATCTACCAATTGGTAGGACTTCAATAACATTCCTTGAGTAGACGTTTTCGAGGAATTTTCGACGTTTTCAAAAACTCAGGAGGATTATCAGGAATTGAAGAAGAAAAAATTTGGCAACAAGTGAGTTTGGGTTATTAGGGACTTTATCATGGAAGGATTGATATCTGGTTCTGGTCAAAGGGCAAAATATGGGACATTTAGGTCATTGTAGGATTTTGCATGGTAAGGATTGGAGGGTCTTAGTGGATTTGCGACTCCATTCTGTGCAAGTTCATATACGAGGCCTTACTATAATCAAGTAAATGAGTCTTTCGAAATTAATTGAAAGCTTAGACAGTTTTTTTATATAGTGGGAATCGACGTGCAGGTTACTTCTCAGTTTTGTTTGAGGATTCCAAGTGAGTCGTTTGTCCAGGTGTAGTCCTTGGTAGCAAATTTATTCTCCGTGATAAGTGAAGTGTTATTAAGGGGTATTAATAATAGCAAAAAATAATATTAATTTAAAACTTAGTTGTTTCTGATAATGCTGTGTTAATTTATTCTTCACTGATAGCACAACGAATCGATCCACTTTACTTTCAACTAAGTTATTTCAATTCTCCAACGTTTTGGCTCTTAGACAATGGTCTAGGAGACAAAAAAAAATATTTTCATATTATTGCCACATTAATTTCAAACATAACATTTCTTAAACATACATTCATTATTGATTTGTCATAATTTACTTTAAAAATTTGTAGTAACATTACAGGCACAAACATTCCCCTTGCCAAAAAAATTTCCTAACAAAAATCAATTATCAAAATAATATTGTAACAGTTTTCATTTCAGTTCAATGCATCAACAACTATTTTTAAAATATATTTCTTCTTACTAAAACACAATATCACTATTAACGATAGAATCTACCTCAAAATGGTTAGGACTAGGGTTTATACAAAAACCAACATTTTAGAAAACCAGTTTTCGAATAGTAATTTTTCCATAAAACCGGTTTTAAACGCTTTCGAATTTTTATAAAAAAATGTTTTGCTCGAATATTCTGTAATTCGAACAGAAAATTTAGAGTGATTAAAAGCAGTTTTTGACTGAAATTATTTACTGTTCAATTTTATTGATAGTAAAATTTTTTTATGCAATTTAGTAGAAAAAAGAAATAATAGTTGACCAGGATTGTTGTTTATGCATAATTTTCACATATAAGGATGTAAATATTTTTATAATAGTGAAACGAGTTATTCAGTAAAGGGTTCGAATAAATCAAAACAATATATTTTCTTATTTTTATAATAACCATATTATTTTTTTAAAAAAACAATGTTATTAGATACAGATGGATACTTATTAAAAACGATTAGAAAATATATAACTGTGTATTATATAATGTAAATTATAATCAAAGCCGAAAGACTATGCATACACACTTATTTTAGTTTTAAAGACAATTAAGCAAAGGACCGAGTATTTTATATTCCGGGCAATTTTAATAAAAATTTAAATATTCTATTTATTTTTTTGTTTAATGAAATATGATTTCAGAAAACAGAGGACGTCTATCGATTTGCTATTTAGCCGTGTCCTTAGTTTATTCACAAAATTCCCCGAAATGGAAAATATCCTCTCACTTGCAACCGAAGTGTTATTCATACATTGAAAACCGATATTTTCTACTAAAAAACCAGTTTCCGAATTTCATAATTTTCTCCAAAAAACCGGTTTTAAGAACCGACAAACCCTAGTTAGGACTATGTTATCACCTAATTACCGAGCTTATTTTATTAACATTCTGTTTAATTAACATTATTTTTTATTACTTATTATTTTAAAAATATAATCTTCCATTGTTACCGACAGATGAGCTCCTATCTTCTTTTTTTTAATAACTAAGACCTTCTAATTATTTCTTGAAAGACATTTTGCTCCTTTGTACAATACAGAGCTGACCTCGAAGAGACACACTTAGATTAATGCCGCTCCGACAGACAGTAGCTGGTGCAAGTAAAGGCTCACAATGGGCAAATGGCAGAGCAGTGCCGGTCCATAATGCCCGTGTCCCAGCCCCGCGCACGGAGACCAGCCTCGCCTCAATGGTACCCGTGACTCCTCAACTGCGACGGTCGCTTTGATTTTGTAATGTTCGTCCACAAAAGCCACGGGATGGTGAATGACTCGAGCTGATGCAGTGTTCTCAAAGGGTTTCTATAAAATACAAATGAACTTTTATCAAAGAACCAGTTTTATGTTGTATGATATATCAGTTTGAAAAACATTTTTCTATATTACTAGTATACCCGACAATTCTTCGCAATTTCTAGATTTAGGGATGTAAATAGATTAATTGATTACAATTGAAAGTTAAGTATAAATTAATATATTTGGTTATTCATACATAGGATTAATGATTTAAGTAAATGCTTATTGTATCTATTTAGTTTATAGCCGTAAATAGCCTTATATACTAAAAATATATGGTAAAAAATAGAAACCTAACTTCATAACTTATAACTTAATACGACTCAGGCAATATACACTAAACTTGGGAGTAGTCTAGGACTTTGTAATCTGCACCAAAGGACCACCAACCAGTATCGGAGATATAAAATAAAACATTTGAAAAGTTTACCTTTATTTGAAACTAATATTTCTCTCTTGTAAGGACATTAATAAAGTTAACATAGGTAACAAGATCAGGCATTCAGCTTTCCAACAGTAAAACTAACATTGAAATTGGATAAAATGTATAGGATTTATGAACAATTATATCAACAACAGTCAATAGAAGGGAAAACATGCCTAAAAAAAAATTAATCAAGATGAAATATTTCTAATTTTTAATTTCTTTCAAAAATAGTCTTTCAAGGTTTCAGACGAGCCTATAAACGAATTAATGCAACAATGGGTTTTAAAAGATTAAATTGAATTACGCTCTTAAACGTGATGAAAGAAACAAGTTTATATTGGGGTGTTTGTTTAATGGATTCTGAGCTCATAATGCCCTCCAATTAGCTGATGATTGAGTGCAAGCTAAGTCGCTGTTTTCTATTATTCTGTTAATATGTGCAGGAGATGGTTGGAGGAGGGAGGAGGAGTCCGCAAATAAACACAAATAAAGAAAATCTATTTATTCGTGCCGACGTTTCGACCTGAATTTCAGGTAACTATCTGAGCTAAAAAAAAAAAAAAAAGAGATGACCATCCATCAGTGAAACATGAAAAATAAAAGGATATAATAAACAAACAAATTTGGAATATATATAACAATGAATTAAATAGGAAATAGT
>NW_027109320.1:31793-37232 GCF_000696795.3 Halyomorpha halys
ATATATAAAAGATAAGATATGTAAGTAGTATCTAAAATACTGAAAAACAATTTAGATCAACATAATGAACTGTATGAAAGAAAAATGAAATATATGCTACTACGATGAGTAACAACGTTATAGAGATAAGTACAAATACTAGCTAAATTAAGTATAGAGTATATGGAAAAAATGTTTAAAAATGTAAGGAACAAGGGAGAAAAAACATGGAGAAGGGGAAATAAAGAAAGTAAAACATTAGATTCGAGCGAAAACACACAGAGTTAAGGCAGAGGTTCTTTCTAAACTGGTTAATTTTTTGGCTGCGCTGATAGAGCGGGCTAATGTATGTTAAATAGAATGGAAAGGCCAAGAAAAATCGTTAAGTACATAATTTTAAGATGCAAATTTTGTGTGATTTTTATTTTATTTAAATAGTAAAATCTTTTATTATTTATAATCACAATTTTATATATTTGATATATTAATATAAACGTCGGCACGAATAGTTTATGTTTATTTGCTGACCGCACCGTAGATCTTTAATTAACCTTTGCTCATTTATAACAGATATTTTTCTATGATTCATTGAGACAATATTTTCCCGCACTGATTTTACAAATGAGTCTTATAGTAGACGATTTGGATAATTCCACTTTAAACATGTTTTCTTAGATCGAGTCTGGCACTCGGGACTTCTATACTAAATACGTAAATTCTTACCTCCTACAATTTTTCTCATTATCCGTTCCTTTCTCACAGATAGATTATTCAAAGCAAACCACAATGGTTCCTATCTATCTCTATTCTCTCAGTCCGCTAGTGTTCCTCAAGAGTTTATGCTCGTCTCATCCTTTACACTCTCTATCAAGCTGACATCCCAACCAATCCTAAAACCATCCTCACCACTTACGCTGATGATACATATGTGCTCGCAGTCACTTAGTACAAGCGATTTTAATTGCATCACAAACTCTCCAATCACATATCGCAACCGTTGAAGAATGGTGCCGTAATTGGAGGATCAAAATAAATCCCATCAAATCATTTTTACCCTTCATCGTAAACCTACTGACTGCCCTACGGTATCCTTTAATAATGTTACTCTTATCCCTACAGAACAGAAATCCCCGCTAACTTGGACTACATCTGAACAAACGACTAACTTGGAATCCCCACACAAAACTGAAAAGAGAGGAAACTGCACGTCGATTTCGACTATTACAGCAAGACTGATCTACATGGCAATGATTAGGCCTATCTTATAATCTTCCCGTATCCAATCCTTACCATCCAAAATCCTTCGTAAAATCCTCAATAAGCTTACTTTGTCACAAATAAAATCATCCATATGGACCTTAATGTTTCATATGTAACCGATCAAGCCCGAACCAGATAACAATCTTTCGATTATAAATTCCCTAACCAACAAAACCCTCTCGTTTCTAACCTTGCTTCTTCTTCTATCCCTGACAATCCTCCGAAGTGCTTGAAAAGAAGATGGTCTCAAGACCTTCAAGTGTAGAAGTATGATTTGAGTGCTACCAATGGGTAGTTAAAAAAAACATATATATTCTATATAATTTTATGATCATATTAATGAGTAATGTTTGTTTAGTTGATGTTTTTCATAATATTATCTTCAGAAACTGCATTAACAGTGGAGAAATAGGCGTTGTGACTGTAGAAATAACATCCTGCCAAAGGAGATACCATCAAGCTGACAAGATTCTTTAACAGATGTTTCGCATGTCCATTCAAACAAACGCAATCAAACTTGTCCATTTATTCACCAAACAACTCAAAAACCGATCAAATGCCAGGTGCAATTTCCTGATCGAAAATGGCGTGGCAAGTTGTGAAGGGACTCGGGGATCTGCACGCCCTACACGGACGACCTTTGGAGCGTGTGTGCTCAGTGACTGATAGGTAAGCGACTGATGACTCTGCTAACCTTTCAACAACTCCGAGTTATTCTTCAGGTGCCCTTTTCCAATAGGTTATCGATACGTCGTTAAATGGTGGGTGTCGTTGTTCTCCCTGTCGCGATATGGCGAAGAACCACGGTGCAAAGGTCTGGACGCCGTAATTTATTAACAAATTTTAAAAACGGGTTATTACAGTCATAATTCTGATTTATATCCGCTACCTGCTATGACATTTTTAGCCTAGTTGGCAATGCTAAAGGTTTCCTTTTTGTTTTGCAATTTACTGCATCAATGTTTTAAAGTATACATTTAAAGAACACCTACCTTGTACTCTTTTAAATAAGTGCTGTTTGGAAAATAGCCAAAGCACTTGTGTTTTTCTAAGCTGTAAATCTATGGTAATGAGTTTTAAAAAAGAAGATTTATTTTACTAATTTGATCTAATTTTATACTGACTTACTTAGTAACTACGTTATAAAAAATCGCCATCTAGTCACAAAAGGTTATTGTGTACAGTTTACGTAGCAAATTAGAGTTTGACCTCTGGATTAAACAAACACAAAATACTTTAAAGAATATATGAGCAGAAGTCGTTTTCTACTTTCTAATTGCCACATACATTGGAAGCTTCTATCAAATCCACGGTCCATATCGTCTGAAAGACGAAAAATTGTAAACCAATAAACTACTATATGTATTAAGACTTTTTTTTTTGTATTAAGACTTCAAATATTAAAAATTAGATGACATTGAAATATGGTAGCGTACGTCACTCATTTTATTACACATTATAAATAAAACTAAAAATTTACAAAGGCCCAATAACTTGAAAAACGCAATAATAAATAAATTAAAAATATGTTACAATATTATCGTTATAATATCACAAAATATTATAAAATAATATTTTATAAGCTTGTTCATTATACCATTATTATTACCATCATTATTATGGAAATTACTTAACACAATTTTTTGATGATGAGAAGATGGTCGGGGAGGGGGGAGGTAGGTACGGTCAACATATTTATTTGTGCCGATTTTTCGACGTGTATCTCAGACCTTCATCAAGGCTAAAAAAAAATTATATAAATAGTACTTTTACTCTATATGTTAATATCTAGTTAATGCGGTATAGGTGATTTAATGTGTGAGTATTTTAAGTATTGAAAATTCATATTTATTTTAGGGGGATTGTAATTTTTATCAGCCATGATAGCAGCCTAAAAATAAGAATTGTATCAGAAATTTCTCCCGCTCTGGTTTCGCGTGTCAAAAGATAGTTGCATGGAAATGAACCGAGGCAACACGTGACTTTTAAGGCGATAGCGCGTCGGAAATAACAACTGAATAAAACAGTCCATTAGTGTTATTCAATTCTACTTCCGTCCCACATACATCTGTTGGTCATCGACTTCTTTGTTACGAAAGGGAACGTCTTTCTAGGTCAGGCGTATCATGCGGATGGCATCGGAGGAAACATTACCATTTTTTGCCACATAGTGATCATCAAAGAGAAAAAAAAATCAAATATCGATACAGTAAAAAAAAAATCTGATAAACAGTCATTATTGAACAAATAAACAATAAAAATTGAATTAAATGCATATGTTAAGCTAACACATAATATATATTGTATATATATTTGACTATATAATTTAAAATATGCAGAAGATGGTCATGGTTGCTGTCAAAAAGAACAAAATAGTTTTATACTATTTATTATCCGACGTTTCGTCCACTTTTTAGGGCTTCATTAGTGCTAAAAAGATACAAGAAACAACTAAGAACATTTTGAAATATTAAGATAAAAAAACGTAAATTATTTATACTATATTATGTAAAAAAAATAAGTGAAAAGAAAATTATACACAAATAAAAAACGAAGGAAGAAATAAATAGTAATAATATAAAATAAACTAGAATGAACAATGATATAAATAATTAATATAATGTATAATATAATATAATTATAATATTATCGTTTATTTATTCTTATCATTGTTTTTCAAGTTTATTTTATATTAATACTATTTTATTTCTTCCTTCCTTTTAATTGTATATAATTTTCGTTTCACTTATTTTTTTACATAATATTTATCCTACCTTACTTTACTTTTTTGTATCTTATTATCTTAATATTTCAAAATGTTCTTAGTTGTTTTTGTATCTTTATAGCTCTGATGTAGCCCTACAAACATACAAACATCAGATAATAAACAGTTTAAAACTATTTTGTTCTTTTTGACCTCAACCCTGATCATCTTCTTCATATTTTATAATATATATATTGGTATTGTAGAAAGTATTATAGGGCAATTTAGGGCATTGGCTCATAGGAAGAATGGAAAGATTTTTTTTATTCGATTTTTGGATTAAAATTTCACCAATTTTCGTGTTCAAAAATATGTTCTAAGCCAACTCATTCTTTGAACAGTATAGAAAACACACAATACAGAATTCTTCTATGATAATTTCAAAGACTTTAGCCGTCTTCAATTTAGAGGTAAAACTTTAAAATAAAAAAGAGTATTAAAAACACAGGTACGTCATACAATCTAATCACATAATATTATATTATTGTTGTCATTTATATTAATTGAAATCATGACCATTTAATCAACGAGGTAAAAAATATATAAAAATCTGGATGATGAATTAAAATTCATTAGCAAATGAAATTCTCTGCTCAACTCATTTTCGAAAGAGTTTTCGGTCTCATTAATATATTTAATTTTTTTACAGTCTGTCCCTCGGAAACTTTCCTAATTGTTATTTTTCATTACTTTTTCCTTTTACTGAAATTATTCAAAGTATTAGAAATTACGGAACATAATTCAATATTTTACATAATAATAGCTTCACTAAAAATAATTAAGGTACTATATTTTCCACCATGTCATTAATCAAAGGCCATGTCATTAATCTTATAATCTCAATAATATTACAGAATTTCATCAATATTTATCAATATCAATAGGTTTATTTTTTTAAATATTTTATTTTTATTTTTTATTTATCTTATAACAACTGAAGTTGAATTCTTTACATCGAAATATAACCAAAACCTTCATCTGTCACTAATAGAGTTCGCTTTGGTAGAAACAAGTACTAAGTTTCAGATTTTAACCGAAATCAGAGCACTTTTTCAATTTTAACTATACAATTCCAAAACTACGTGTCTGACAGAATATTAAAGAGGTTGAGGTTCCCAAATATTGACTATTTTCCCAATAATTAAAAATGTAATTGTCCCATATTTTGTAAAATATCGTAAAAAATATTCTTATCCAGAGAAAAACTATATAAGCAAATTTGAAGATAATTGGATTAGTTTTTTTTTCAGCCCACAATTAAAAGTTTAAGATCAATGATTTTCTTAAAAATTGCGGTAAAACAAAAATTATTCAGAAGTAAAATTTTATAGAAAAAAGTACAAGTTGTAGCTATCATTTTTTTTATTCTAATAATCAGCATAAATAATAGGGTTTATATTATTTTTTGTGTGAAATATTTTTTTTTTTTTTTTTTT
>NW_027109320.1:38262-46062 GCF_000696795.3 Halyomorpha halys
AATGATGAGCCCTGTCGAATCCGGAAGTATCTCTCTTCTAAATAAGACTTTAGGATTAGATAGTAGGTGCTGGGAAGAACTCTTTTCAGTTTATAAAGGAGTCCTGTATGCCAAACTCTATCGAATGCTTGTTGTAAGTCGAGAAAGGCACCTGTTACATATAGTTTCTTTTCGAATGTGTGAAATATGAACAAATTATTTCATACAAATTTGATTACGATTCACAATAATTATCATTCTATAATTTTTTTTTGTTTTATACAACAATTTTCTATTACATATTTATTATGTTTGTTATTTTATTTATTTGTTAAAGAACATAAAATTTTGTACAAATAATTCAAAATATTTACAAAATATGTCTCCATGTGAGTTGTTTCCCGCACTGCATAATAAAGCTTAAATTTCAAACTCTTATAATAAATATAGGCTATCTGAAATGTTCTGTTTATTAGAATTTAATAAAAAAAAAAAAATTAATAAAAACTTTTTTTTTTACATTTTTTCGCTCATTTAATATTTTTAGTGACCTCCGTTTTTAAGAGAGATATTGACCCTAAACTTTTTGTTATGGGCTGAAATAAAAACTAATTAAAATTACTTTACTTACCAATTTGGTCTATATATTGTTTTCCAGTAAAACAAGATTTTTTGACGTTAACATAAACATAAAGTAATAGTCGCAAATGAGCTTATTTATTGTGTATTCAAATTGCAGAAAATTTTATCGAATTTGAAAAAAAAAATTTCAAGTTATTTTGTCAAGCTAGTTTTGGAGTTGTTCATTTAATTGTAATTTAAAAAAAAGTACGCAAATTTCGCTTTAAATTCGAAATATAATTCTAGTTTCTAAAAAAAGCAATGTTTATCTTATAAAACATTTTATTCCTGTATTTGGATGGAATTAATATTTGACATCTAGAACCTTTACATAAAGTGAGTGTTGACCGGTTTAATATAACGAACATTTTTTCTGTCATGTTGTTCTATTTTATTATAGGACTAAATTGAATACCTTAATCGAAGAACACATCAAATAAATAATTTGATACTTTTTATTTAAACAATAACAATTCTGTATATATTTTATCCATTCAGAAATAAACCCATTAATAAATACAGAATAATAAAAATAATAAATACCACATTAAAGCAAGAGGGAATTTAACGAGTGTCGGGCCTGACTTTGTTCAGTTGGAAAAGGGCCTCTCTCCCATTTCTTAATTAATTTAATTAAAACTTTGACTCGAAGCACCTTTTGACTAAAGTTAATGCTATACGAAAACATAAAATTTTCTGCTATGATACTTAAGTTCATTTCATTGCTTAACTTTTTACCTCGATTTTAATTGAATTTTTCATAATTACATCATTTTCAGTCAAAGAAATAAACTTGGTGTCGCAGTTATTTCCCAAGAACTCATTTAATCTAAAGCTTTTAAAATTGAAGCTTTCAAGCATTTAAATAATGTTTTAGATTAAAAGGGAGAGAGGAGGAATAATATAAATAGAGCTTAAGATAAAACCTTATAATTTTAACTAAATTTTTAATTTTACTATAACGTTCTTGGTCCTGGTCAGGCAAAACGCATTAACTGACACACTGTCACAAGTTTTGCCTGAACAGGAAAGATAAAAATTAAAAATAATATTATATTTATTATGATGTAAAAATAAGCAATTATAATAGTAATATAATTATACCATACTGTACTTAAATGTATGCACATTTTTTTGTCTTACATGGTGACCGTTTTAATCCATGACGAGTTTTGATAAAAGTCGTTGGAACCGTTTTGGCGCTAAATTATTTAATAAAATCACATCATTCTGTATGAATCATCAATTATATAAATTTAAATATTGGTGATGTATTATTAAATTTGATGCTATTTCAGTGGGAGCCAATCAAGTTCATTTATCCTCATTATGATTTATATGGTTATTTTGGGTAGTTTGGATAATAAAATGAAATAAGCAACGAATCAAAGTAACGTCAATTTAAAAAAAATAGCTTATATTATCTGAATTTATTAAATTTAAAAAATAATTTTTGAAAATCAGGTTCTAATTTTCTTAAAAATATGTAATTTATGATTTAATATTTTAATATTATTAGGAGAGAGCAGGACTCCGGAAGATCCCAGCGTTTCCCTCTCAATTACGTCACTGGTTCTAGTAGTAAAAAAAAAAAATTAAAAATACCTCATTGTATAAAATAAAATTTAGGTCTTCTCATATTGTTCCTAACATTAAGGAAGGAAAGCAAATTCTTTGAAATTGCTATGGTGCTCCATCCTAAGGCCTCATGGTATTAAGATCCAAGTACTACGACAGGAATGGTCTAGAAGACTAAGGTCCTTCTCTGAATTAAAATTTGATAAATAGCAATGCAAAAAGTGTAAGAATAATTAATAACATTATATTTTTATAAATTTGAAATAATACAACACGAAAACTGTCCCCCTCTCTCCCCCTAGCGATATGAATCACCCAGTTACATGGAAGGACATTATTGACACTTATTTTTGAAATAAGATTGGTTTGAGGCGTTAAATTTAGATCCAAGTTTATAAATATATCAGGATTCCATAAAATATGCATAATTCAGAAATATGTGGCATAAAAAGAAATTTTTAACGTTAAATTACATTAAATTCAGTACGAGAGGGTTAAAGAAGGGTCTCAGAGCGGGGCAACTCAGCTTCGTTCTTCTTTCAGTCAAGACAGCCCTGACGAAGCCCTGAAGAGTGGGGCGAAACGTTGGTTAGCAATAAATATGATTGTCTACTACTTTGGTACATTTATCGACCGCTACTCGGACTATGTTTGTACAATAAAATATATTAAAGATCAATCTAAATTACTATTTCTTTTTCAGGAATATTATTAATAGATAGATAATAATTTGAGGAATATAGGTTTTTATTTTATTTTTTTAACCCATATCTTGCCATTTGAGGCATATGAAAAGTGGTTATCCTTATGGTTTCCAGTCTATTCTAACCGGAGTGGGAAGGTCCAGTTTTCATTCCCTGGGGTCAAGAATTAAAAGTCAACCCGTCCAGGCCGGATTCGTACCGGCGCAGCTGCTGTTATGACCACCGAAACAACAAAGGGGTTTTCGCGAGATTCTATTGCTTAAGGGCCAAGAAGGTCGTAGTGCCTAAGTTCACAACCTTACTCCTAGCATATTTGTAAAATATAAGCATTGTATATTGAAATTTCTAATGTGTCACGTATATCGAATATATCAAATCGCATTCGCCCGAATTACACACGTTTTAACAATAAGTTATACGCAGACAAATGAACATACTGCTACTAAATATGATACAAGAACAGCCATTATTAGCGAAGACCCAAAAGACGAATGATGATAGATCCCCTCGGCTAACAGCAATTAGCTTGGGTTGATAGAACGCTGGGTACACTAGTTTACCTCAAGCCTCTTCCTGCCACATTATTGTACAACATTTCTTTCGTTTATCCATGTCTTATTCTAATAGTGAAACTATAATAAAAAATAACTTCCACATAAATATTAAATTGTAAGTGACTTTAATAAAACAATAAGAACGTTAGGGAATATACTGAATACAATTAAAATTGAATCCATTGAAGATTAATCGCATAATTACCTCTTATATTATACACAAAGCACAAGTTTACTTACAAGGGGCTTACCCTTTGAGGATCCGGCTGAATGGAGTGGATTTTAAATTCACAAAACCCTAATTTTAAGGTTCGCCATGGGTATTTAATCCGCTTTGTGCTTGTTTAACCCATCCGAGGTGGTGAGAGAGAGGGGTAGAGGAGTCATTCGTTGAATGGCTAAGTTGTTAATACACTTCATTTCGCGAGCCTCTTTCAAAGTTTCGTGTTAACTTCTTGATTAATATTCACTTACACCTAATTCAGTTATGACACCGAGCACTCTGCTGAAAATACGTTTACGTACAATTTGATCTGATCGTTTTAATAGATTAAAGACATTACTTTAACTCAGCGAGCATCTAAATGCCCTGGGTATTAGTATGGCTATAGTAAAGCCGACTTCATTTATACTGACGGCTCCGAAAACTGCTTTCGTGTTAGTGCCTTAATCGTGTACTTATTCTCTCTTTCTCCGATATGTTGTAGTTAGTCAGCTGAAATTGTTGCAATCTACAAGAACTTAAATTTTTTTCATTCCACATAAAAATACAGGTCATCTGTACAGATTCATTATCAATCCTACTTAGATAGAAAAATATTTTCTAAACAAATCAGCTAAATCAAAAAGATCAATTATTAATTAAAGTCCCCAAACTGAAACGATATTTCTGAGTTCATTGCTTAGGTCGGGCAGCAAAGGTGGTGATATCTGATGGAATTCTATATCGCGGTGTGCCTGCCGATGAATACATTGCCCTCATTAAGCAGAGAATGAAATTGGAATGGAAAGAAATGTGGGGAAATGTTATTGACAATAATTCACGGGAAATCAGAAGTGACGTGTCCCCTTGGATATCATCTATAAGGAATGTGCACAGAGAGGAGGTGAATTCAACGCGATTCTTCACCTGTATGCCAGACTTGCGGAACGCGACCTACTGTTAAAAACATTTCAACTGAATGCCAAGCATACGAGGGCTTCAAATCTTTGTTTGAATTACCAACGGATATCTATCCAATTTTGCAGGATAACAAACAGATTGTAGAAAACCTTTTTTTAATTTCTCAATAACTCAAAACTTTACCATAAAATTTAATCTAATTTTAGCACAAGTTCCCCTTTTATCAATATTTATTAAACATTTCAATTAGGAAATAAAATAAAATAATGATCCATAAGTGGTTGATGCCTTAAAAAAAAATTGGAACCGGGAATGTATCATGAATATCTTTTCTTGTTAGAGCCCTGGTGTTATCTGAATGGTCATTTTAAATATTCCGTAATAAATGCGTAAAATTTACCAATTCTAGGGAAGAATTCTAGGGTAAAGTAAAATAAAGTCAAAAGGTACTGAAGGGTCTGAGCTAAAATTAACGTGCAATGTAATGTATCTAGGTCAGCTACTTTGCATTGCTGAATACATACTTATATTATATATATATTATGCAGAAGTATGTAGGAAATGTTTTTGATTGCATTAGGAGAGCTTTATCATTTCTATTAGTCTCACATTCTCATTTGGAAACAATTCATAATATCATAATGGTTAAATTGATCTCCTTTCTCTTTAGTTTTTTCTGATAGCAAACAAAATTGACTTGATACCAGTAATGCATTGCCAACCAAATTAGTAGCCCCTTTCCATCCATGCTGTGTAGAGCTATATACCAGTAATGAAGGTTTAATAATTCTGAAAATGGACTGCTACAGGTACTAAATATAGTCATTAGCTCAGCGTTCTGATTACTACAGGGAACAATCGCAGGTTTTTAAGTATCACGACAGTTGCCCGCACGCAAAATGTAAATCCCAAATTAGCTATTCTGGTAGCTATTGATTGGGAACACGGGAGCTAGCTGTTGCCACTGGTACACATCTCCGCTGTCCCACATCCTTTGCAGGCTATTAATTAGCACCTTTGTTATAGCATCCCTACGGATGTCCCCGCAGATCACATATCATTAGCCCCCAGCCGGTGGGGCTCCATTAACCCGAGGGGGGGGAGATGGTGCTCTTCCCCATCAGTGGGGCTTGTCGGGCCCCCGATCTAATTGGTCCATACAGCTCATTAAACACACACACAGCCGGGGTGGCACCACACGCTCCCTTAGTTGCCGATAATGGCCATCCGTATCCGAAGTTCGATGGAAAATTGAATGGACTCATACCAGTCTTGGAATCTTATGGTTAACATCTAGAAATAAAAATATCTAATGAAATTCTAAGACTGATTTCCACCACAGTTGTTTTTAACTTTCATTTATCTTTATTTAAAATATATTGTTAGAGTTGTGAAGCAAATTGTGTATGTGATCAGACTAGCTGAAAAAAGAAAAGTTGAAATGATATGTTCAAACCGGGCATATGCCTAGGGCATGACAGCAACATTATACACTTTTTTTACATTTTACCGATTTTCTCAAAAGTGTTTGATTTTGATTAAACTCAGTACATTAATGTACAATTAGAGTTCTTTGTTATCACTTAAATCTTATCCTCATAGAAGCAATCTAACAGGACTTAAAAAAACTTATCTAAGGTACATTAGTTTTGTTTATTTTATGTAATTTACAATCTTTCATTTTTATTTGTAATAAAAAATGGAAAAATATAAACTACGAAAGGATTTGATATTAAACTTAAGGATAGGAGACAAAATATTTTTTCATGTTGAAACACATTTTCGGAAGAGTTAATACAGATTTATTCATATACTGCTGGTAAGCCAAAAAGTTAAGAGAAAATAATATGTAACATTTTTTTATTAACCCCTTACTGGTAATATCTGACATTGGAAGAGGAGGGGACAGGGGTTGTCTGCAGGTGATCATCCTTTTCTCACCGCGGCGGAGTGTCAAATTTTCATTTCGTGGGACCGTCTCAGAAATGAAAGATCGTCTCCCCAGGCAGACACAAGTCAGTTTAAGTTAGCGCTTTAACTTGGCAACAAATGACCAAAGGAAACACGTTAAGGTCCTTTATTAACGCTTTTGGTCTAAAAATAGATTGAAAACTTTAGATCGACTTAAGCCCGATTAGCCTAGCTTCCATTAAACTCTCAATAGCCCTCTGATGCTTCTGAAAAAAAGATGGTCCTGCGACGTTCTATAATATAACTTATTGGAGTGTTCCCAACAAGTCATTTTTTCAAAAAGCATTCAAATAATAGTTCACACATATTTTTTGTAAAACATTTGTAATAATCAACTTCATCGCATCTGATAGATCAAGTTAGTTGTTTATGTATAATCTTTTCTTCCACCCACTCGAGGTTCATTAAAGTATTATGCACGATAATATCCAATAAACAATAGTAATAGGTAAATCTCTGTCTTATTTCAGTGAGTCATATCTATCGATAGAACTGTTTATTGAATTAAAATCAATATTGATTAAACAGTTTTTTGTCGTATATTGCAACAGATGCTAGATAAACAAAATGAGTAATGAGATATCGTTGAATAATGTATAAAGAGGCACGGTTTCAATTCAGTAATCTATAAAGAAAGAAAAAACCTTTATTTCCAAAAGTATCTATTAAAATAATAATAATATTCTTTATTTATTCTGAGATTTATGTCTTTAGAATAATATTACAGGCGTCAAAATTAGGCTTTAAAATCTTTGATTAAAATAAAAATAAATAATTATTAATAATACAATTATTAATGATAATTATTAATAATACAATTAATAATAATAATAATTATTAATAATACAATTATTAATAATACAAAATAAAAATGAAATTGTAAACCATCATAAATTATAATGAATTAAATAGATAATATTGAAATAATCTTTCAACACATTTGAAAAGATAAAAATGAACAACAATAATTAAAAGAACATATAAAATAAAAGTAGAAAAAATAAAACCTAAAACCATATGCCATATTATAAAACATGAGGTGACTAACTTATGTTTCAACTAATCTAAACCAAATGTATACTTTTGAATTTATATGAACTAAATAAACTAATATATGTATATATTTATAATCTTAGATACTTTCTTGATACTGGTTAATGTTGTTTAAATAAATGATTTAATTTTTATCCATTTTAGTATCAACACATTTTATTTTCCTTACAAGTCTGACGTTTCGGCCAATCCGACCATCCTTAGGGACAATCATAAT
>NW_027109320.1:46267-54796 GCF_000696795.3 Halyomorpha halys
TGCAAATGTTTTGCAAGTCTAACCTATAGTTATGGGATATTTAAAGCTTTAACGGAGATTTTATAAGATTCCAGTAAGGAATAACTTATATTTTGTAAGGTTTAAAAAAAAATTCAAAACAGATTTTAGTAAGTATGCTGTATAGTTAGCAATCCAATGCCATTCAATTGGGCAGCGCAACATTTTTTTTTGTAAAAAGTTTTTCTTTCTCTTAAATCTTGTTATGAACAGAAAGGCTTACACAACATATGCACTATACGGTTCATTTATGAATATTTTAAGAAATCGGTGATATAAATTTATGAAATTTGTAATTTTAGTTTTTTGTATTTAATTATAAAATTAAAAGTTATTTATTTATAATAATCTATAAATAGCGGATTTGTTTTAGATGGACAACAAATGTTTTTTTTAATTTTTGGCAACGCTTCAAAATTAAAATTTACAAATTTCATTTGAATTATATGACTTTTAATAAAAAAATATGTGTTAATCGATAATCAATAAACAGTTTTCTTAAAAAAAAATTAATATATTGATAAATAAGAAATGAAAACTAAAAAGTCAGAGAATAAGAACTACTTTACTAACCTGTAGGAGCGTAGCAACGACATTATGGATTGGAAACGGTTCCACGTCACCTGTTCGCAAATCGATACTATCTTCATTAAAAATTAACCTACCTGTTCTACTCCAGTCTATCATTGAATTGTTGTGTAGCATTCGATTATTTTTTTTTTCATCAAATATTTACATAAATTTATATTGTTAAAATATTATACTGAAAATATATTAGTCAATTGAAAAAAAAATTACATTGTTATCGACTGATCTACAAAATAATCCTAATTATTTTTTTAAATTTTGATTAACTTAAAGTTATATATTAATATATACCTACCTATCGTCGATTTATCGACTTCTTTAAAGTAGGTTTAGATATACTACTTTCTAAAGTATGAATAATATCGTAAATATTAAAAGAGAATTAAATTTAACTGCAACTTTACTATATTTAAAACATCAACATCTACAAAGAAATATAATTTTTTCAAAGTCTTTCTCATTGACTTTACTTTATTTTTTAAAAATTATTTACTAATTCAAAAAGTACATTATTATGGTCCGACCAGATGACAACATTGAATGACCGGTGCCAAACATTACACATAAATATAAAAAAAATTCGCTTATCAGGGCACTGTCTAGGCAGCTACGGTTTCTAAGCTAGGACAGTAAAAAATGATTAAATTTCTTACAATAAAATTAATATTCAATTGAAAAATATAACTAAATTAAGAAAGAATTTATGCAGTGAATAATACTGATACGAATTAACAATTAATAACATTGAGCTAATGAATTAATAATACGAATAGAGTGAACTTGATTAAAAAAAAGGATAAAATATTGAAAGATATATGTAATGCTTTATAATTGAAATTTGTAATACGAACATATTAATTAACTAATCTACTATGAGATTGGTACAGGATCCTTAAAATCCATTATGCAGATATTAATAATGAAATTATAATATATTAACTTTAGTAAATAGCTTAAATGAAGCTTAATAATTAACTTTAAAAATATAGAAAAATGATAAGTTTAAAATATTCTTCAATGTAACATTTATATAAAATGTTAAGGTTGTAAATAAAATAACATATTCGTATTGCAACAAGTAGAACAATCAATGTATTCGAAATCATTACACTCAATATAACGTTCTTAGATTTCCATATTGCTAATTTAATTTAATAATTAAGCATTTATGAATATATAGAGATAAAAATAGTAATTTATCCATATATTTAATTTGTAGCTGCTCCAATAAATTTAAGAACAATAACATAGGCTAATTATTTTATTTTTATGTTGTAGATTTCATCTTAATAAAACTTGGACGATATTTTAGAGTTGTACTAACATATGTATATTTTTTAAGAATACCATGTTAAATACTTTTTCACAAATTAGTTGTTTTGTAATGTATCCTACTTTAATATTTTATTTTCAATATTACACAATTTATTTTGACATGATAGTAGAAATTAAATATAAAACTATATGTTACATTACAGTAAAAACACTTTTTTTCCTTGAATAAACTTATCTGTTTTATAGGAGAAAAATTGGAGTTGAAAGATAAACCTATAATCAGAAAATAACGTTATTTTACCTTTGATTAAAATTTTATTATTATTAGAAAAAAAAACATACTAAACGGTTTATATATACGGTAATTAAGTATTTACTTTAATAATACAAAATGCCAAAGAACATCATCGATTCGGTGATTTACCAAATGTACCAAGTTGTCAAAATGTTTTTGTGATTTCGAGAATAGGCTTTACCATCGAATTAGGGTCCAAATGCTCGCATTATTTTCGCCCATTTCATTCACCACAATGGTATCACCTCAATTACATTTAATGGGTGTAGGTCACGCAACTCGGCAATATGTGGTCATCATTGTCTAGATTAACACATTATTTTAAAAAAAAGAAAAAAATACTGCGTTTTTCTTTCTTTCAGAGCAGTATTCTTGAACCGTAGTTACGTCTGCGGTATATAAAATAATAGCAGATCCCACTAATTAAAGATTGATGTGTTCATTTTTTTTAATTACACTCATTTAAGTTTATTATGAAAACATTATATAATTACTTGTTAAAAAAAAAAAATACATATTTATTCATTGAAAATGCAAGATATTATTTATTTACGAAGGCGTTGGTTATAAAATTATAAAAAATACCAACTATTTATTTATTGTTTCACCCCAGATTGAAGGGTTCCATAAGGGCTAAAAAAGATACAAAACAACTAAAAATATGTCGACAATGTAATAAGTAATAAGACGGTAATAATGTAAACTGAGGTGAGGTTAAAAATAAAGTAAATATAAGTGAAAAATTAAAAAGTGAATGAAATGAAGACAAAGATATTTTTAAAAAATGTTTAAATAATAAGTATTAATAAAAAGAAATAACATGCAGTATTAGATTTAAAATAAACAGAAGTAATAACACGCAAAAATAAAAAAATAGATATAAGAGAATTTCAATATTTTTTAATTTAATGATAATTTTTATGTTTTAATATCTTTTTCTAGTAATTCACTTATGTGTAACGGTTTTTCTCGTAATACTCTATGTCTATCCCACATCCATCTATGTCATTTGTTTGCTGTCTTTAAACACGACAGGCTCCGATTTATTTTTTATTTATTAGCTATTATTATTATGTTTTATTTATTCTCATCATCATATTAAATTTACCGTCTTTTAGTGTGTACAATATGTATTTTTCTAATATCTACTTTTCTATTTCTACGTTTTAGTATGTTTCCTGTTCATTTTATATCTAATACTCTATATTATTTATTTTTTATAAGTAATCATTATTTTCATTTCTTTTTGTTCATTTTTATATAATTGTTCCCTCATTTTTACATAATTTTAAACTTATTATCATACATCGTCAAAATATTTTTAGTTGATTTTTATCTTTTTTATCCCTTAAGAAACCTGCAAAGTGGGACGGTAAATAGATAGTTGCTAACTATTTTTAGTTCCTTATTGACCGCACCCCCAAACAACTTCTTCATATTCACTTACCGTCAATAATATTTATATATGATATTATTTATAATTTAATTTTAGACAACTCATCAATATTAGTTCATTCCCCTCCCAAACCTGAAAATCTTGCCTACATTAACACTGAATAAACTGATAACAGCTTGCAACAGTTTTATGTCCTCTATAAAACTGGTTCTAATGAATAAAAATAATAAAACGGCTAGCTGTCATTAAATATTCAGGAACACCAAACGCAACCAGGTTATTAATCTTGTCTTGATTAATTTTATTGATTGTAGTTATCCGTTGGAGCTCTTGCAGCTGTTGAAATTGAAATATTTAGTGGGAGAAAGCGAGGAGAAATATAGAAGGAGATAGTTGGGGCTGACTTACCAGTTCTGGGACGAGATTACACGGGACCAGCTTAGCCCATTACTCTCTGAATCTAATAACTGCCACCACCAGTCCAGCTAACCTTCGCCTATCCTTTGAATATAATGATAATGCAGCGAATGGTGGATGCCATTTTTGCATAAGGTGAAGGGGTGCGGAATTCGAATATCCTATTTAATATATATTATATTAATTAAAATAAGTGTTTAGACCAGGGGTGGTCAACAAGTCGATCGCGAGTCCAATTTGGGTTGATCCTCGCTCGCTCGCAATGTCTGGGGTGGAATTCCTTTTGTTGATAAATAAATTAAATTGCATTTTAAGTTGGCAAAAATCTATCTTGAAAAAGTGACAGAAAATCGAATTTTTTAGGTAGTGCATGTACATGCAGCTATCAAAAGTTAAATCTGGAAATTTATTTTCTTCTTGAGCCTATATTTCGAAAACTTAATAAGTGATTTAAAAAATAAATAATAGTTTTGAAAATATATATTATTTATCTACCTATACCTTGCTGGAATGCACCTGATACTATAACACAGTTTATAAACATAGTAAGCATTTCACATCCTTTCTTCCCCCTTAAACTAAATATGACAAGTAGACGCTTATAAGATAAAAAGCAGATCTTATGGATAAGTTGGCCACCCCTAATTAAGACGGTCCGTGTTCTGTCAGTTTGTATTGTGCACTTTTTATTTTGTTATTGTTTTGAGTTGTTATATAAGGTATGTATTTCTGCAGGGGTCGTCTATCAGTAGAGATTTGCCAGCATCTGTCCCAGTCTTGAATGAGGTCAATTCTAATCGATTTTTTAATAAATAAATGATAAAGGTACTGAACTATAATCAATTAGTTTCACTAGCAACAGATCTGGCGAAACTGTCAGCTCTTTCATTGCCGTAGACTCCACGATTTTTTATTTTTTCATTCATGTTTTAATTGTGTCTTATTTCCTAGGTAAGTCGCTGTTTCTCATATTTTTGATAGAGTCTACTAACTGTTGTCAGCCTAATAAATATTATAAGATAAGGTGGCGTGATCTGTCTATCTGAGGTTGTAGTCTATTACTGTTATTACTTACAGCTAATTATTCAGCTTGATTGTTTCAGCAATGTAAACCCAGTCTGTGTTGCTTGTGTCAGTAGGTGTGATTATATTGTAAGGTATAAGCGCACACGATTTTTTGTTGTTTGCTTCTCTCTGTATAGATATCTATTGTAAGTAAGTCGAAATTGTCTAAGTCTTCAATGTGTTGTGTTAGTTAGGCTTGAAGGGATAAGTGTCAAGTTCTAAGTCTTCAATGTGTTGTGTTAGTTAGGCTTGAAGGGATAAGTGTCAAGTTCTAAGTCTTCAATGTGTTGTGTTAGTTAGGCTTGAAGGGATAAGTGTCAAGTTCTAAGTCTTCAATGTGTTGTGTTAGGTAGGCTTGAAGGGATAAGTGTACCCATTGTTTAGCTTTTACTTCAAGTACAATACTTTTTTGTCCGATGTCTTTGTAGTTCGAGTTCTGTTTTTTAATTTATGTGCCATATTGTGCCATCAGTTCTTTTATGAAAATAAATTGTATCTTAAGGGAGTATTCCTGTCAGCAACTATCTTCCTGACGCAGACAGCGTCATTAGAGATAGTAATTGGGAACTTGTTTATTCCTATATTCAATATTGTCATATTTCCTCACAAATATACTTAGTAGATAACAATAAACCTTCTAGATTAATTAATATTTTGACTGATATGAAGCAAAACTGCTACCTCACTCGGATTGGTTACACAAATCACAGGTTGTAAACGTCAGACTTACAGAGAGCGTACGATGTAAATGCAAATCGAAGATTATCCACTATCAGCTGTCGGGAATCGGCTAAGCCGGGGAGTGGGGCTTCATATAGTAATGGTTACACAATGCCCTAAGCTCCCAACGTGAGGAACCCCTACTGATTGCTTACACAACTCTGTCTAACCCGGTCGGCTTTCGGGGTTCCCAACTTGCTGATTGTGTGGGTTCGAGTAATTAACGTTACGAATCTCTGATCAAAGTTGTAATTGTTTGATGAAACTCGAGGTATTCAGACAGTTTCTGTAACGCAGGTGGTAGCGTACAATAATCAGTGTAGGTTTGGGAGTCCAGAGTATGGTAAACTTTATTTATATAAGGTTAGCTCCAGGATGTTATATTAAAAAATGGCTAACATAGGTTTTGTAAAACGCTAAGTCTATTTCAGACATTTATTTTATACATGGTTTTTCCCCAAAATCATTTGATTTTCGGAGTAGATTAAAGTACTCTTGGGAGTGTGGTAAAGGTAATATAAGACAGAATTTAAAAAACTTCTACAACGGGTATATCACTTTGCTTAATCCGGTAATTTTCGGACCTTATGTTCTTATTACGTGAAAAGCAATACGATCACGCGAAATTTCGAAATCGAGTTATCGACGGAAATTTACCTTTTCCTGTGTGTGTGGCTGTTCTGCCTAGCTCAAAAGCGAAAAGTCATACAAAGCTTTGATTTTTGATGAAATCGACTGACCCATTTTATAAAATAGATTTTTCTGATTTTTTCGAAAACAATTCATGCGATTTTTATCACAGTGTGTCAACGTACAATTAAGTATTCTTCAAAATGAGACAGTCTTTATACTCAATGAAATAGTTTGATAGGTCTTAACTGCAGATTTTTCAAAAAAATCATCCAATAATGTAACTTTAATTTTATCTCTTTGAAATAAAAACCATTTTAATATTTTTTAAAAAATACACTATGAGAGAGATTGATAATTAACGTAAGGAAATATGAGGAAACACTAATCTTTTTAAAATTTAGGCTAAAATATAGGTATTTTGAAATATCTTTATTTTTTATAGCTGTAAAAAAACAATTCCGCAATTAATAGCAGTAATATAGACAGATCATATACCGTTGGAAAGCTAAAGATGTTAGGGAAAATAATAAACATAGAAAGTAATAGAGAATAACAAAAGAACGCATAAGAAAAAGGTCAGTTTTATTTATTTATGTAAGTGTTTCGACCACTAAGGCCATTACACTGAATACATAAAGTTAGTAGATCAAAATTGTCATTCACAAAGTTACAAAGAGAAAAGTTACCAATTAGGATTACAATTACATATTTACAACTACAATTTACATTTTACAAAGTTGCAATTAGAATTGACGTAGTTAGTAAATTACTATATTAAAGGTCAGTTTTGACTAGCGGGCACTTATGCAGTTTAGCCACTTAACAATGTTTACATGTCACCATAGCTATTCAATGATTACTTTTTTATTGAGGTATTTGCTGACCGCACCCCCCGACAAACTTCTTCAAGGAAAAGATTACTTTTTTAATTTCCCTTAACATATATTTGAGCTTTTCAGTTGGAAGGATTATTAAAACTTAATGTACTTAACAAGGTCTGTTGTGATTGGAAATAATCAATTCGTCAACTGAAAGCCTCATATGTAAAACTAGTACAGAAAAGTATTGGCACAGTGAATAATATAAAAATATTTGTCCTGAAATCCGTGAGGAATAATTTCAATTAAAGTAGAGTAATTAATGAAAGCTGCGTGATGCGCGAACGGTACCAGATATTTTAATGAAACAATTCAGCCTAAACATTATTACAGGCTTGAAATAAAAATTAATTAAATTTACTTCAATTTCATTCTATATATTATTGTTCTTTTAAACCGATATTTTAGCAAAGAAAAGACAATTTCGCCAATATTTTACTTTTTGTAGTAAATGTTTGAAGAGCTGTCTCAAACTGTGGAAAAATTTATAGAATTTAAACCAGACCTTTGGTTTTTAATTTATTTAACAATTAGAAAAATGACACAGATTTCATTGAAAATCGAAAATATTATTTTAGTTTCTACAACGAATATTACAGCACTTACTATACAAACGGTCTAAACTTCCAATTCATTACAAAAGACAGATCTGGACTATAGTAAGGCCTATCTGGACACACGGAGTAGCTTTGATGCTTCACTAAAACCTTCGCCGTCCAATTCTTACAATCCAAAATTATTTGTAAAATCCTCAATGATCCTTATTTGCCATAAATAAAAGGATGTTTCTTACCTGACTTCCTCTTTCATTCCTGAAAATCCTCCGAGGCATCTGAAAAGAAGATGACTTCGAGACCTTCTAATGTACAATTATTATCAGAGTGCTAACAATGGGTAGTTTCTCTTAACGGCTGCATCATAACAGGATGAACTTACCTCACATTTACTGTAAATACAGTTGTAAATATCATTAAATAAATAAATAGTTTCTACAACAACTAACATGTATCTAGTAAAACCAATTTTTATTTCAGAATTGTCAAAGGAATCAAAATTTAACATTTAGAACCTGATACACTATACTTTTGAACAGCGTTATCGAACGAGTATTAGTGATGAAATAGGCAGTCCAGGAACGCATAAGTAAATAACTAAATTTAACCATAAAATTGTTGTATATATTATTTTATCATTATGTTATTTTATTTATTTATTTTTCATACAGATAGTCTGATTATGTTCAT
>NW_027109320.1:54901-73990 GCF_000696795.3 Halyomorpha halys
TTACCTATTGCCCACAACTGTGTGGCAGATTGTAATATCTATCAATAAATAAATCTATCTATCTATCAAAAAAAAAAAAAAAAACCATAAAATTGTAATAAATATTTTATTTCGGATAAAAAAAATAAAATAAAAGTTTTCAATAGCAACAGTTTCACAGATTTTTTTAAATTAATTAACTATCATGAAACGCAGTCGATGCTCATTAAGAAATAAATTATAAATGAAAACTAGTTATTGATTATATAATATTATGCCTTAATTTACAACCAAGATAATAATGATATATATGTCTGCATGTGTGAAGGAAAATAATTGTATTTGATGCATAGGGTCAAACAACATATAAAAGAATTATCGAAGATAATCGAAAAAATATCATAAAATATTTTATGTAGTTACACAAGTCATAATTTATTAAGAGTTGAATTAATTTATTACGAGGCGGAGGCTGTTTCTTTTATCAGGCAATACATTATCTCCTGTCCGGCTCTCGCTTCTGTTTATCTCTTCGTTTTAATCACGAAGACTCACGACATCGACTAACGACTCGATGTATCAAATGCGGCAATATATCGATGGTCGCGGCTGAACTGATGAATGGGATACGGAGGATAGTTGATATGGCGTTATATTCCAATCGATCTATGCCGATGTGCGACTCCATTTAATGTTGCATTGAACGAATCAGTGCACTTTTAACATATATTCATTATTGTATTCAAAAATGTTGTATGGAACGTACTGAAATATCTGTAGTCAGCTAATTTATTTAAAGAAATCTATGTCTTAGGAACTATGTGACGTACAGATGTCTTTTAACACTCAAATTAAAGCTAGTTTAATGAGCTATAAAGTAGTTTATGACGTTTATTTTCGTAGGAGTAGTAGGTTTCATGAAATTTCCTAAAATAAATTGATTTATAGTTGTTCGGACAAATTTTCATTTCCCAAATTTATCTATAATAAATTTACTAAAAATAAATTTATAATATGTGAATATCATAAAAACTACTACCCCTTCGAAGATAAGCGTCATAAACTTCATTATAATAGGTTAAATTTCCTTTATTTCGAGTGTTGGTAGACATATGTACGTCTTATGTATCTAGAGATATATTTTTTCAAAAATCCAACATTTTATACGAACAACTAGAAATTAATATTTTGTGAGTTTATTTTGTCAAATATCATTAAAACGACTTATCCTACAAAGAAAAAAGTTATAAACTGTTTTATGGTAAATTTATCTAGCTTTAATTTAAGTGCTGGCAGACATATGTACGTCCGATGGTTTCTGAAATAAAGTTTTTCATAAATCAAACTTATTGTCCGAACAACTATAAATCTATTAATTTTAGCAAGTATTATGAAAATTACTCCTACGAAAATAAACGTCATAAACTACTTTATCTGTAAGCCACATATTTCTTGAGATATAGATTTCTCAAAATAAATTAACTACTGATATTTCAGTACATTTTTATGAATTGTTGCTTTTTAAAAGGCTATATCTCGAGAACTATTGGACGTAAATAGCTATATTAGGGCTAATGTTTCAGAAAATTTACTCTTCTTTAAATAATGCCCTCTTAGATTTTCTAGTAGTTTTAAAATATAGAGCTCCGAATGAAAAATTAATGTTTTTTTAAGGTTCTGAAACAGCCGCTATTTTTTATTCTCAGTACCTATACTTGGCGGACTCATCAGTTTTGACCAGTAATTATACACAGTTTTCACTAAAGTAATAATAAATTGGGGTGAGATAACTGCCTTTTGTTCTTTCCGGCTCTTGTACTATAACGATCAGCTGCCATTGGTTTTCTTATTACTATTAGCGAACATTTAGAGTTGAAACAAATCCATTTGATGTAAGCACCAGTCACAATAATTCTTTCCAATCAATCGATTTAACATTATGGAAATTTATAAAGAATAAATTAAAATTACGTTTTTTTTTTAATGTTGCTTCAACAGTATCCATTACTTGTTCCTCTTGGTTATTTACACATACCTTATAGTATATTTACATACTCGGAAATTGTATATTATACTTCAAATATATATTTGAATTCCCTTTTAGTGTTTTATTTTTTATCTATTGGCCTGAAGGGGGTAGTATTACGTACAATTTTTTGAATTTAATAAAAATTGAATTTTTTTCCTCATATAGTTCTGTTTTTGTGTTTCCCTAATCAATATGATCCCTTATCTAATTTTAGTACCAGCCACACATATTTTTAGTCCACCCTTTCTTGGCAGATACTCATATTTACGTTTTTGCCTGGGTTCTTTAATTTCTTTATCATTTGTTACTTTTTGTTTTTTCTTATACTTTCTAATAAGCTCTACCTCATGCAAACACCCTTTTCTAAGGATTTTGTAAATTGCGGTGTCTGGTTCCTATAGGAAACAGATGTTAAAGACAATCGAAACCCTCTAATACATCATTAATGTCGCACCGTTTTCCAATTTCAGACGCTTTTTAAATACCACTCTATTTAACTATCTTAAAGTCTCCTCTTCCCATTTTAAGCATATATTTCAAAAGTTATATAGGACCTCGCTCTCTGGAGCATCTTTGGATGTAACTCAGGCGTTTGATAGGTTATGGCACCAAGGCCTTCTTTTTAAACTTAAGCCAGTTCTCCCAAGCACTTACTATTTAATTTTACGATCATTTCTTCATGAACGTTTCTTTTCTGTCCGACAAAGCTCGATGATCTCATCAATGAAACCAATATTTGCTGGTGTCCCTCACGGTTCTATCCAGGCCCCACTTCTGTACCTCATATTCACAAACGACTTACCGACAATCGACAACATACTGCGACGTATGCAGACGACACTGTTATCATCGAGAAACACAGACCCTTTGCAGGCCACACTAACACTACAACATAGCCTAAACAATATACAGACATGGTGCACACGATGGAAAATTAAGACTCACCATGACAAGTCACATTTACTCTATGACACAAAACATGCCCTTCAGTTTAAATTGACAATCACCCTATACCACAAACAAACACAGAAACTTATTTAGAACTTAATTATGACAGAAGGTTGACATGGGATCCACACGTCAAGACAAAACGTAATACGCTAAATTTCCGACTGAGACAATTATATTCTATAATATACTACACAGACGTTCTAAATTATCCCTCAGACAGAAACTTAACGTATACAATTACCCACTAAAACCCAAATGGACTTACGCCTGTCAAATTTATAGACCTGCTAAAAAAGACACAGATTCATGAAATACAAACTTCTCAATCACAATTTTTAAGACTAGCAACAAACTCACCACTCTACGTTTCAAATGAGACCATTCACACCGATCTGCGCATTCCGACAGTAACGGACCACATTCATAGGACTTACAAACGGTTTCACAACACGCTACATGGACATTTCAATAAATTTATACGACATATGGCAACACATGACATTCCTGACTTAGCTCGGCGTAGACTGAAGAGGAGTTGGATGCAGGACCTCCTAGTGTAATAAAATAATTTACTTAACGTCAAGAGGATGCACCAATGGGTACTATCTCCCTCATGCCCTCTGAAACAATTGCAAAACTATAAAATAGATTAACAAAATATCATTTATGGAAAAAGATCATAGCCTCGATTAAAAAACATACATGCGACACGGACCAATGTTTTAAAAATCCATTTACAACAAACATGTTGACATAAAGTCTTAATTTATACGAAACACAATAAAGTAGTCCCGTAACAGTAAGAAAACAGTTAGAATAAAGGCGATATAAACAAAAGGTAGCTACAAGGTTCCTCATTTTAATGTGTGCACTGCAAATAAAGACTAAGGAATAATTCGCTCTGTAATAGCTATACATTTTGGACAAGGACAGCCGTTTGTTTGCTGTCGGCCATCATGTGTGTACAAAAGACATACCCGTCTCAAAGAAAAAGACAACAGAATCTGCAGATCAAACATGTCTGGAATTCATCCGAGAACAAGCAAAGTAAAGACTAGCATTATTATCGAAGGTGTGTGTGTGTGTGTGTGGATCTCCGTCCTGTCCAAACACAAGTTGCAACAAGATTTCTCTTTACATTGCCCATTACGGTTTGAGTAGGAGCATTTGTTCTGCGACCTCCGAATACCGAAAGGGTGCACACGTGTCTCATGCCAAATTCACTAGATCATAAGATTATTCCATAAAGTTAAAAATTTCGGAATATAATTATTTTAATAACAAACAGTTTTAATCTTTATAAAAAGAGATTATGTGTTAAATCGTTTTTTAAAAGCTAATATATTAATACATAAAGAATAGTAATGAAACATATTCTCAGAATTTCAGATTTTATAGATAGCCAGTCATAAGTGGTTTTCTAAACAGAACAAAGTATTAATAACAAGCATACCATACAGATATAAATAATATCCATAATACATCTAAAGATATTAGAAAAAAATTGAATTTATCGAACCACCCAATAACAATAAATTTGGTAAACGTATCTTAAACTATGTGGTACCATATCTGTTCAATCACTAACCAGAAGAACTAACAAATAAACCAACCACAAAAAAAAAAATACAAAAGAAATATTTAACTGATAACTTTCTTACTACTATGATTCCCAATTACTGATTTTGATTCACCAAATAACATTAGCAATGTATGTGTGTGCTTAGAAATATATATTATTGGATCCTTATTTTTATTATATTCTATATAATATTGTTATATTATCGTTATTATATTAATTCAATAATTGTAAATTAACTTCAAAATCCTTTCAGTTATTTTTATTCAATTTCTTTAATAATTAATATTGTATTTTTTACTTAATTTCCATTTTAATAGTTATGAATCGAATTATTAGTTGCATCACTTGATATTAATTCATATTGTACTTGTATAGCATAAAAATTATATAGCTTCCACAACGCCCTAATAGTCAAAATTGTAATAATTACATTTCACTTATGTCTATCATTTGCATGTGTTATTTTGGCCCCGACTTATAGACGTTGTCATCTGGTAAGACCATATTGGGAGTAATTTTTTAAATGAATAAAATAAAAAATAAATGGCCCCAATCATATTTTCAAAGTCACCTATGCCTTATTTTCCTTAAACACCTATTGCTTATATAATCTAGCATTAAAGTTTATAGTATTAACATTTGCTTAGTCAAAACCAATGCATTTAATGAATGATTGTTATATTTTATAACACATAATGGAAAGTGTATTTTTTTTAGTTAGATTAAAAAATTAATAAAATAATATATTTTTTTAAAATTTTCCGATCTCCTAAAACATGAATTAGTAAATTGCATTATGTATTTGTTACATAAATAGAAGTAATTACAACGTTTTTCAACAGTTGGTACTTGAAGGTATACAGTGAAATACTTAGCTGAGGTTTGATGTGTCCATTCTGTAAGAATTATACTAAAATATTTGGTTCTGAGGTGCCGCCTTTACATTATAACAGTATTGCATGAATGATATAAAGGAAAACAAATTATTATCTGTAGTATATTATAACTGGAAAGTCTATATTTAGGAATTATATAACATAAATAAAGAATAGCTAAGCAAAACAACAAAAAAGTGCTTCAAGGATTTGCATTAAAAGACAAGTTTGTTGCTCCTTTTAGATTTAACCTTCGCTCTCCTTTGACTATTTTCGGACCTGTTTACGGTATCTTTATGGTATTATTGGAAAAACCGCAGGGAACCATGAAAGAACTTTTATATGGTTTATTTACATCTTTTCGTTCTACAAGACTATGTAAACAGGTGAAGTAATGTTATTTTATTTATTACGTTATTATTTTTGTATATATTTTTAATATTTATTCTATATATATTGTTTATTAATTTTAACATAGTTTGTTGATTTTTCTTTATTTATATTTGTTATTTAAGTAGCTTTCATATTTTCTCATATCTCTTTTACTATTTTATCCATTATCCTGATAATGGCACATTGGGTTGAAACCAAAATATGAAAGGGAAAAAGAAGGGAAGGAAATGAAAAAAAAAGAGAGAAAGGGGAAAGGATACAAAAGGAGGAAAAAATCATGGAAAAGAGAAAAAGAAAAAGGGGACAAAAAGGAGGAAAAAATAGATAAAAGAATCAAAGAAGTGAAATAAAAAAAGTCATGTTCTAGTGCTGTATACTACTAATGTTTATAATTATTATTGTATACTTTCATAGGCTTATTAATCGTAAGATTAAAAATATTGTCTGATTAGACTAAAATAAGTATGCTGTGTGACTAGCAACCCAAGGCAAGTTTATATTTTAATAAAGTTTTTCCTCCTTCCTCCTATTTCAAACGGAGTTATTGTGTACTTTAAAACTGTGTCAACGGTTCTGTTTACAAAGATTGTCCTGAACCAGATTCAAAACTTTATATTTATCATAGGTATAATTGAATATTGTTTATTGTTGAAAATATTGAGTCCAATTTTTTTAGAATATATAATTCCAGTGAAATCTTGTCAGATTTGAGACGTACAAACAAAAGTTTCCAGTTATCTTATGCTACAATTTAGGTGATCTTTATTTATATTTGTATTGAATATCATATTGTGATGAAAATAAGTTTATATTTATAAAAACATATATACATCCTAAATAACATAGAAATAATTGTGTTAAGACATACAAGACTAATTTCATCTTAAAGTAAGGGAGAATTGTGTGATGCATGCAACGCACCGGATTTGGTTTTTCATCCTTTGAACAAAAATGTCAATTATCATTTATGTTTAACAATTTTAAAGTTTAAAAGAAATTTTCCGGATCATTCTTCCCGAATATCGCCTGCTTAAGTTTGGGACCTAACGGAATTATTAGGAGCACTTCCCAATTGTATAGAAGAAAATTCGATCAGAGGTGCTGGCCATGGAAGATACTGCGCAAGAGTGACACATAGCAATTTCATTTTGGGCTAAGGGACGGACAGAAATTGCCCCTAAGATAGCGGCGGCAGAAGGAAAGGTATATCTTTGATCACTCCCAACTGACAGGTCCTAATTTCATTGGCGATGTCCTCAACTACTGTCATCTAGATTCACTCCTCCTCTTCTTTTATCGTCCCTCTTCCCCTTACCAGGAGGGCCGCTACCAAACAGATAATCTACTGGAGGGAGGCTACGCTGGGTTTTTTTGTCATTACGGTAATGATGGAGGAGATATTGCGAGATTATAGCGTAATGTTCAAACAACAGAAGGGGTCTTCCATTTAGCTTATGAATCATACCGTTATATTTTGTCCTTACATAATCCTTTTCGTCGAAACTAAAAATAAATTTATAATCTTTATACCATCTTGAGACTGGTTAATATTGTTTATAAAAATAAAATTTTATCCATTTCAGTCTCAAAACATTTTTCATTCCTTTATAAATCCGACATTTCGGCCATTCTCATGGACAATATATCACAAACAGCTTTTATTGCACATACGATCTTTAACGATTCCAAACAAATAACAATATTATTAATAAATTATCATACCTTAATTCAATTTTAGAACCACATAATTTTCAAAATAACTTTATGCAGGCTGTTCTGCCCAGGTCATTTATATCAGTCCACAAATTACCCAATGAAACATTAAAACATTACGGAATCATATATTCCTTGTGAAAATATAAGGAAAAACTTAAGGTGAAACAAAGCAATTGTTGGGTGATAAAATATATCAACACAATACTGATTTAAAAAACAAGGAGAAAGGTCCAAATAAAACAGCACTAGTTTATTATTTGGATCTTTCTCCTTTCTCGTCTAAATGGAGTCATGAAACCGTCATGGCGGCTTGCGTTTTCTTTTTGTTGGTACACAGACTTAAAATCTTATTTCTTAAAACCAAAATTAAAAATTAATCCAGTATATATATTAATTGAATGGATTGACAATAATATTAAAATTATTTCAAATTGACTTTTTTATGTCGTCAAATATCCTATTTTGGACCAGCTTCGGTTGTTCCGACGTATTAGCTGGCTTAAATTTATATGCAGAACCCCATGCGTTATAAAAAAGTTGGATATCCCTGCATCTTCTAACCTACCCAATTTCCTGTTTAAAAAGAATTATTTGTTCTTCTATTTCTGTTTAGTTGATTAAAAACTAGTGTCTTTAATTGCCCGGCCACGATTAGAGATTGATATAAAACTTTATAATAAAGAAAATATGCTATTTTATAGTTGTTTTTCTTCAACTCAAATCAGTTAACTACTAATAAATGGTAATAGCGATTAGTTATTTTTTATCCAATTATCCTGTTATCTCATTTAATTTGGAAGTGGTGTATTTTTTTTCATTCGATACTGTAACCTGATCTGATTATTTTCCCAATGAAAGGCAGATGGATCTTAATTTGTTCGAAGCCTCCCAAACGCGGCTGGGGTAGGGGGGATTCCCAAATTAAAACATTTCCAGAACCGATTGGACCAAAAGTACTCAGAGAAGATAACCCTTGGGATTGGAAGTTCCTTTATTGAGATGCTATTTCATCGCATCATAACTTCCCTTTGCCAGTCTTTCAGAATGCCTTAAGAGGATTTTCCCCAATTCAACTGATGCTTCTTTTGACTACACTCAAATAGGGCCGAATTAGGCTTGATTTTGTTTTAGTCGAATGATCTCAAGTATTAAAGGCTAACCTTTTAACAATTTTACTTGTAAATTTTCAACTTCAATAATAACAAAATTTTCAGTGAATTATTTTTCCCTAACGGCTCTATGATGAAATGAATGGATGATATAATAAAGAATATAAAAATGATATATATAATATAGTTAATTTCTTTAAAAAAGTAACAATGTTAATTATTTTTTAATTTAACATTAGTTTTTTTTATTTATTTTTTTTCTGTCTCCCATAGTTTATGTTCTTTTACATTTTTTACACTATTTGTCGTCACCTTTTTATACGTTTTTCTCTTTTAAAGTTGTTTTTAACTTGTAACGTATTCTCACCTTCCCTTCATTTCCTCATCTTTGTAACGTATTGTTTAATTCAGTCATACTGCAGGCGCCGCTGAGCTCACTTAGATTTCTGATCTCCTATAAGTAGGTGAGTTCTATGTTTTATTCTCTCTTTTTTATCATTCTTTTACCTCCTTTTCCTTTCCTATTCTCTTCTTATTTTTCCTTAAATATACTATTAGTTATATTCACAACATATTATTATTGTCTAATTTTCTGATCACTTCTTTTGTTTAATTAAACTTTATATTTTATTTCATTTATTCTATATTCATATTTCTTTCATCCTTTGCATTATATAACTTCATATTTTTATATCCTTAATTAGGTTATTTTACTTAAATATTTAATTACCAATATATACATTTTATTTTCCAATACATTCTGTGCGATTATTTACTTTAATCATTCTGTATATATATTTTTTTATTCGTTTTATTCGGTTGTTATCTTGTTCTTTGTTCATAGCCCTGATGCAGGCCGTAAATCGTGGCCGAAACGTTGGCACTATTAAATAATTTTTTTTAAACTTATTTGTGTTTTTTTCTGACTGCACCCCCAACTATCTTCTCATCATTAAGAATATAGAAAAATGAAAGACAAAATATCTCTGTTGAATAGCACTTCATCCGCTTGTGGGTTTTCCTCTGAAGTTTTCTCAGTTATACTTTTTCTGTACTATTACCATCTTTTTCACTTATTCTTATAAATTTCATATTTGGATCCTTTACGGTTTTTTTGATGTTGCTCTGAGCTCATTTTCATGTATTTAACTACTTTTATACTTCGGTACAACACGCAGTTCTGTTGTGTGGAACAACACAACACAGTTCTTGTTCTATAAATATCACGTAAATTCTTAATAATTTTATCCGGCAGATTTTATCGATCATCAACAATCCCATCTAAAACTAGGATCTGTAGGATCACTTCTGTTTGGTGTCCTGTTGTTTCTATGAGTCTTAGCATCTAAGAGTTTCTTTCTTTTAGGTTTTTTTTTTTTTAACTAGTGTACAGTATATCCTCTCCCCAGACATCATCCTTTTTGATGAGTCAGTGATCAAAGCTTATGCCGTGTCCTCTTTTGACTCTGACATCAATGAGCTCCGTTAGATGATCCCTTCTAACCAGGAAAAAGAGGGTGATAGGCTTCTCAGTTCTTTGTGGTAAATGTACTTATATGTCTGTACATAAACACAGTATTAACTACAGACAAACAATTTAAATAACTAGAGATTGTGAAAAAAAATTTACTAGTTACAAAAGAGGTTTTAAACACCTACTTTTTTTTTTCGTTCGTTACTAAAATTTAAAAAAAACTGAGTGAATACTAGGTACAGCATTCTATGTAGGTCAAACATCGTCTATCTAACGCTCCCTGAGGGTCTTTGTGACACTATAAATCAAATAGAGCAAAATAAATCATAAGAGGAACTTCATAATATTATTAATTATTATTTATAAATCTCATCCCTCCTCAGATAGTTCATTAAAAAATATGAATGCTGGCGTTGATGATTGTATTTTCTAGAATAAAAACAAAATTGAAACTAAAATAAAAAGAGGTCCCAACAAGAGAACGGTACGTAGAGGAAGCTTGCAAAAAAATAAGAATAATAGCAAGCCCGTCCTATGGGAGGCGCCATCCGGTTAATGTGTCTTCCCTAATGAGGGGTGGGTTGGGTCCCCATCTAGCTCCTATTATTTATATTATTTCTAATTTTATTTATCTAGATTAAAGTGAAAAATTACAAATATCTACAGAAATTTAATTAAAAAAATATCTCCTTACTAATTTATTAGTAAAATTTATTCTTTGAATTAAAATAGATAGATTTAACAAGAATTAATATAGCTACTAAAAATTAAATTAAAAAAAAATCATGAAACTTATATGGCATAAAAGCGTATTTTTGTGACAAAGAAAAGAAAAACTGTAAAAAATATTATTAAATTAAGTATCAATAAGACAGTTGTAAGATCTTTAATATAAATCATCTGAAAAATGGATGTGTTATGAAATTAAATATTTAGAATTTAATTTTCCATTACTCGAAAGCTTTTATAAACAATGTGGTTGAAAAATGACAAATATTTGGGACTTGGTAAAAATAGGCATTTTTAGTCTCTCAAGAAAAAAAAAATCCAGTTTTTTTTTTTACTTTTTACCGTCCAAAATCTTTTTTACTTTAAAGTCACAAATCTTATCATGGTTCAGAGTTTGTGTAAATAGATTCTTATTACAACCTACGGCTTGACACATGCTTTTAATTTAAATTATTATGATATTTGTAAAAATAATTCTAACGAAAAATCTAGTGAGTAATATTGTCGTTGAGAAATGGTTTGAATGGTGCAAAATTAGACCGAGCCCCTAACAATCTCCAAAAAAAAAATAAAGAGTATATAGTTTATATATACTCTTTATTTACTACTTTAAATTATTTATATATAATAATAGTTTACTAACATAAGAAGCCTAGTAATTGAAATATAGTTTTTGATCATTTTCTTTATAACTTAGTTCAAGAAATTGTCAAAAGTAAGAATTTGATTCTTTTTCCAATTCGATTATTTAATAAATTGAGAAATTGGGGGAGTAATCTGATTTTAAGCAGATAAAATATGAAGTGCCTAGATTTTTTTTTTACTTTGCCTTTTATAACAGCAATCTATCAACAGTAGTATAATATAAAATAAAATATAATATATTTAGATGGTCGACTTCATGTGAATTAGACGATGAAGACGGGCAGTTAAGAAAAACAAAAATAGTTTTCTTCTCTTAGTTTCGACGCACTATGCAGGTTTTCATCGGTACTAAAATAAAAGAAAATACAAAGTAGGTAAAGATTATGTAAGAAGTGACATATAAAACAAACTAACCTTAATCAAAATAACATAACAGAAATTAAAGATCAATACAAATATATATATATATTTTTTAATGTCACTGCATAACTTGTATGGAATAAATATTGTAGGATGAATGGTATGGGAGCGGATAGCTCATTGGAAAGGCAATGGACTATTAACTCCAAGGGCCCGTATTTGAATCCGGCTGTGGCAGATATTTATTTTCTATTACCTACAACAGTTGTGTTAGCCCTTTGGAGTCATCCAAGGTCCACCCAACCTCATAAATTGGGTAGCGTTAATTGAGTAAGAAACTGGTGATTCTAACCAAATCACTCCTTGCACAACAGTTGGTCTAATAACTACTTCCTCACGAAGTACTGTACCCCTGACCCTCCATGGGTTGTAGTGGTGCAAATTTAATTTTGTTTTAATATATATTAACTAATATCAGTAATGAACTGATAAAAATACATGTTAATAAAAATATCTATTAATAAACTAAGAACTACGATTATTTCTTATTCTTTATGCGATATACTTATGTAATTTTGATTTATGTTTTGTGTTATTTTGTTCGTATCGGTGTCTTTTGATACCTCCAGCTTTGTATCTGTTTTATTCACAAGTCACTTCTATACCCTAGAATTATAGATATTATAAATATATGACTATACCTTAGTCACTAGATTTACACTACTAAGAATTATTTTATTCTAGCCCTATTGAAGACCTGCATTGTGGCTCGAAAGGTTGGCCGTTAATAAATAGTTTAAAACTATTTATATATCTTTTCTTAATTGTAGCTCTGGACATCTCCTTTTAATTATAAACTAAATTCTCCGCTAACTCTTGCACCCGACTCGAACAGATCCTGATGGCCATCAAGAGAACAGAGATGAGCTCCTCGGTGGCTGCTGTTAGATAGTAATCATGAGAAGGAGATAGCAATATTTCCTTCCCCGACCAGGCACAAAGCCCTGTCTCCACCCTCCAACAGTTTCCAATTTCCTGCCCCGTCTTCATTTCCTCGTCTCCTTTATTGTTATTTGATTAGGGGGTGTCGCCCTGAGGAGATAGTACTTTACCTTCCCCGCAAGGACACTTGTCAGCTTCGGTTTTCGTGATTTAATCATTCAATCTTTCTTTTTTTTTTTCTTTTTTTATATCAGACAAATAATCCTTTTTAATCAATTTTTTTATAAGAAATTCTTTAACAGGTCTGTAATTTGTGTAAAAGTTATAATAATAGAAATTGGTTGGCGCGTTTATTATAACTATATTAATATGATCAAGGAATGCTTATGTTCAAAATTTTAATTATTTTATTTTATCCTTATTTCTTTATATAGATAGTTTGACTATGCTCATTTTATTTATCTTTTTGTTTATATAAATATAGATATTTTATTTATTCATATGTAATTATTTTTTTTGTTTTATATAAATGTGATTATTTGTCACTATTACTTATAATCCAAGGTTATATCTGTTATAGCTTTTAATATTTACCAGTAAATACACAAAATAAAACAAAAAAATCTATTTTATTTTAATTTTCTCAAATCAGTTTAATCCAGTAAAAACGTAGTAGTCGTAATTTTGCACCTTCACTTTTTTAGGTTAGTTCACTCGAGTCTGAGGTTTACTTCCAAATATTTTTCCGGAATCATTAGATTATTGAATAACGAGATTATAATAATTAATTGAGGAAAGGAATTAAATCGAAATCCACACATATTGCATGATATTAGAATTGTATTGTAAATATTCCCCAACTAATAGAGCTTTGAAAACGCTCTCGAACCATTAATGCCTTTTCTAAGGCGTCCGCTGGGAATTTTCAGAAAAATTATTATAATTTTTGCATGAAATTTTATTTTGGGTATGCGCCTAAAAAATCGATAAATAAACCCCAAAACGTTCCTTAAGGTTCTTGTCACAATTATAGATCCTATTTTGTGGTTTTTAATTTTTTTTTAAATGTTGACCAATTTTAATTGTCAACAGCACATTTATTTCATTTGTAATTAATTTTTTTTTTATTTCAAATAATTTATTTTTTACATCTTAAACTTGAAAAAAACTCTTTTCGAAACGTTGATGAATTTTCAACTTTTTCCGGCATACTGATTTTGTTAAAAATACATACAATTTTTTTCTATTATTTTTTCTAATTACTACAAAAATAATGTTCTTTCGGAATTTATCTGAAGTAATAAACTTAATTTTTTGTACTTAATATACGTATAATACGACTGTTTTCGTCTAATGATTATTGATAAAACATAAAGAGATTTCTAAATTTAGTAAAGTTCATTAGCTTTACAATTCCTTCTTAAAGATAAAAATCTGAGGTCAATGACTCTTCTCTAGGATCGTGAGCTCAAAAGACCCGTGGATGTCAATGGGCTTTGCCCTACAGTAAAGCATATTCAAAGTATTCTCTCTACTTTTTTTTTTTTGTATTTTCTAAACATCTGCCCACTTAACGTTACGTGATAAAGGACAGACAGCCGGAATAACTTTTTGAAGAAATTACCAATTTATGGTAAAACCGTACCTGGATAGCGATTCCACTATCGAGAATAATGAATATAAATGGTCTAACGAAATCGTTTCATGAACTTTCGACTTCTGTCAGCTCTTTGCTTGTTGACCCACATCAAGAAGAAAACGTAAGAAGTTATATCAGTTGTTAAATTCACAAACAAGCCTTACTACTTTCTATTAAAAGGAAAATTAGAAAGTCACCTAAAAGTAAAAAAAAATCTATTTTTGTCTGGCAACAAAATAAATATTTTGATAATATTTGTGTTATTTTATACCAAATCCACATTTATTATTCTTTAAATAATTTTTCTTGTTGTCATTTTCGAGATGCCCTATATCGATGGCTGTCACACCCAACTCCTCCAAAGCAAATTCCTTTCTAACTGTTTTGAGGCGTTATGTGCTATATTCTGAAATAACGAAATCATGGAGTTATAACGAACAGTTTAAATAAACGCTTCAAATTCATGATGGTGCTATTAATTCTGGATAAATAGAGACACCAGTTCCATTAACCCTAAAATTAAATAAAATCAGCATTATTACAATTTTTTAATAAAAATAAGAAGTATAGTAATAATAATTGATAAAGATTCTAGAGAATATAACTGTACACAATTTAATATAATGCTTAATTTTAATTCCTAAATTTTATTATTCGTTTAAATTAAAATTTATTTTCATTTATTCTAGAGCACAAAAATGAAAAAAGCGAATAAAATGACGTTTAATAGAAAATTAATAATTTTAAATATTCTAAAAATGATTAATTTATATATTTACGTTTACAACAATCGGACTAAAAAGGGACACTCGACCCTCGAATAGCAACTTTCTATGTTAAAAAGTGTTAAGTTCGACTAAAGTAAAAATTATACCTTTAGAAACTATAATTAAACATTTTACTTTGGATTCGGGTGATTAGATAACAGACAGTATAAATGTGATTCATTACTTGAACTGTAAAAATGAATACGAAAATCTAAAATTACTGAAGACTTAACGAGACAATGCTAAACTTTAATTCCAGGAAACCGTAGTGATATATCTTCTTTCACTTACATATTTATATCTCAATTATATATTTATTACTTTTATTTAATCTATATATTTTTTATATGCATATATTTTATAAGTATTTCTTTAGAATTTAGTGGAATACAATTGTGCATGACCAAGTTTGATTTCTATGCACATATTTTTTTTTCTATATCTAAAAATTTTACCATTTATTATAATGAGAAAGAATTAGATGAAGATATAAAATTTAATAAAATAAGAAAAACATGAATAATATTTTAATTAAACTAATGAAAATATTAAAGTACTAATCTATAACCACAGAACAAAAAAAAAATCATATATTACTTTTATGTATTTTAATATGTACTGAATATGTAATATAAGAATAATTAGCAATTATCCAAATAATTTTAATATGCTGTAACAAACCAATGCAGTTGGGCTGCACTGATTTTTTAATAAAGTGTTTCTGTCTAGTAAGTATATATAATAATATAATATAATAACTGACCAAATAATTGTAAGTATAAGTATTATTATACAATTATAATTTTGGATGATTAGCATAGTTATACTATGCTATATATATATATATATATATATATATATTTATACTATGATATATACTATTAACTACAACAACTGAAGGACCAGGAGGAAAATAAGTGTTTTTTTTATAGATAATAGGGTCATTAGTATGAAAAGGTTTAGCGAATTTATTGTTTCATATTCGAATTCCTAGAAAAAATGTAAATTTTGAATTCAAGTATATTAAGAAATGTTCCTTATGTAACCGATCTAGCCCGAACCCGATATTATTCCTTCCATAATAAACTCCCTAACCACCCAAACCCACTCGTTTCTAACCTTGCTTCCTCTTCCATTCCTGGCAATCCTCCAAGGCGCCTGAAAAGAAGATGGCCTCGTGACCTTATATTGTAAACTGTTTTTAGAGTTCTACAACTGGGTAGTTTCTCTACAACCTGTACCATATCATTATGTCATTATGATCAAATTTACTGGTTGTATTTTTTTTATACAGTTGTAAATATCAACAAATAAAAAAAAAAAAAAAAAAAGGTATATTAAGACAAGTAAGTCGATTTAAAAAAAAAAAAAATAGTTCATCTAGTTTTCCTTTGCCGCTTACGATATTTATAAGTGTGGGAAGATAGTCCGAAGGCGATCAATAAGGGTAGAAAATAGTAAAAAAAACTATGAATTATTTTTTTTTTACTATTTCGTACCTTTATCGACCGCCTCCCGGAATATTTTTCAACAATCTACTTCGTATGGTCAACTATCTTCTTTCGATATTTATAATGGTTCTATTTTGTATTTTATTATGTTTTAAAAATAAATTTTATTCTACATTATATTAGCATTAACTAAGAAAGCTTCACTTTTAACATGTTTTCAGAATAGGTAAAGGAGAGAGAAAGAAATACTTTATTTGGCAATGCTGTCCGAATACATCGGGTTTTTAAAACACACGCCATACTCAATCAAATTAATACTTAATCAATCCACGTTTGGATATATAAACACTGTTATATATTAACAAAGATACAAAGAGAATTTCTTTCTTTTTTTTTTTTTTAATATTTTTTCTTTATTCAAACATAATTAAGTATAACTTAAATTAAATTTTACAATTATTGTTTTTAAACAATTATATTTAATTGTTTTCTTTTCTTCTTCGTCTTCTCCACAAAGATATATTACATTTTCCTTATTTGTTCTTTCCATATTTTTATTCTCAACTCTATCTACACAGTTTCCTCTATTTCATAAAAACAAATCTAATTGAAATTGAATATAAAGAGTATTAAACAAGGTAGTGGGTCAAATGACCCAGTAAAGTCCTCGAACTGTTACAATAAAAATATTAATTTATGTATACATATGTGTATATGTAGACCATGAACAACATTCTTAACAGAGTGATGCATATTTGTTAATCAGGATTTAACACACAAGCACGATGCTTTCGTGTTTTAGTTTGAAGGTTCCTCTTTCCCTGGAGACAACTAAAGCCCACTTCAACTACTGCACTAGAGAGCTAAGAAACATAGCGTTGGAGTACTCTCCATTACAAAATGCTCTAGGGTAAAATATTGTCCTGTTTACGGCAACTCTTCGGCCTTGGGCTACCTCATGCATTTGTATCGGACATCCAACTAACAGGATTCCTTCAAAGAGGGCGTTGTACCCCGTCGTAACCAAGGGCACCCAAGACGTCGTCATTTGTCAGGGATCACGTTGTGAGATTGATATTCACAACTGGAGGTCGAAGGCTGATCTGCTCCTATTCTGTCCCAGCTTTTGCAAACGACTTGTGGGGGAGAGAATAGATGCTGGTAAGAAAAAGAGTAATTCAAGATTAAATTAAAATTAAAATTAGTAATTAAATAATACATTACCTTTTCAGTAATATTTTAATTGCTACCAGAGAAGAGAATGAGTCATATTTACATTCATTACGTATTATTATTACTACAAGAGAATCAGGACACCATCCCGAGTCCGAGAATTTCTGATTCTCTCTTTCCACCACATCCTTCCGAAATCACAAAATACTTTAATTTATTTTTATGTGTTTTTATATTATTTAATGAAACACATGTGAGAACATTGACAACTACTGTGTAATGCAATAAAGCTACTCCACGATATTGTCGCCTTCAGTTACTTCCCTTCGTAGATCGACTCGTTCTCAAGCAAAATTAAAACAATTCACGAAAACGAAACCTAAGCATCTGCAGTTTAATTCTTTCCACATTATGTAAAAATTAGTTAAAAGATTTCAAAGATGCGTTAAAATAGTCAAGTCTTGATGAGTTTTGGGGAGGCGTAATAAAATAGAAAAATTCAGATTTCGCTAAAATGTCATTATTTTTCTGAGCAAAACTACATTTCTCCTGTTGGGATGTGTTACTAAAAAGTACCGGTCAACTAGATTCTTAAAATATTTTTCCTTATGTTGTGCTCCGAATTTTTCAAGCGGATATGTTTATCGAAAACAAAAGCTATTATGCATCTACAATTTAAGACTTTCTACACCGTTGTGTAACAATTAGTTAAAAGATTTCAAATACGTTAAAATACTGAAGAATAGTGAAGTCTATGAGTTTTGGGTAGAAATTATATACTCGAAAAATTTTGACAAAATGTCATAATTTTTCTGAGCAGAGTCGAACTTCTCCTGTAGCGATAGGTTTCCAAAAATATCGGTAAGTAAGTTCCTTAAAATGTAATAATATTATGTTTTTCCATGAGTACAACTAACAGATTTATTTATTGGAGACCTAAAAAGCCTTAACGGCCACTTCAAATAGTTAAGTGAAATCAAACTATGTATTTGATATATTGTTTTAGAGTGTCTTTAAAATTTCAACAGACTTAGTACTATTGCGCATTAAAGTATTGATGTACAAGAAAACATTTGGTGGGGTACTTTGTGTTGAAATTAATCTTCCCTCTTTTCAAGACAAATATCTCTATATTATTCCTTTTCCTAACTAATTTGTCAAATGAACCTTTCAGCTAACATATTGACTATCCCCAAGTGCAATAGTCTTCAGTAAGTAAAAGTACAATTAACAATAACTCTCATTGTAAAATTTTAACCTGTGTCTTTCTCATAA
>NW_027109320.1:74075-98063 GCF_000696795.3 Halyomorpha halys
TATAAGTGTATTATTAAAATATAATAACTAGTACTACTTCAACCAATACATATTAAACACGTATTTTTATGATTTAGTTTCCTAACAAAAATAATTATTACTTTTTCTAAATACATAAATTAAAATGATAAATTATGTAATAATAATTTATAATTTAATATCATAAGTATAATTTAAATCATGTATGATTAAAATGATATTTAAATAATTAAAATGAGGGTAAATTGAACATTGAGAGCTTTGAAAAGATGGACCTTTATCAGCCTTGGACTACATCTTTTGTAACGTGCTACTTTTCATTTCGGTATTGTACCGCAAATTGTGTAGACTATTTGGGTTAATCTCTTTATATTCTTTATGTAGTCAAATAACTTCTGTCCATGACCGCCCTGCAATTTGGTTGTACTTGCATGCAATGCATATATTACTAGACTTTGTGCAATTTGTTCCAAGTTTATGTATATTAGAGGTCAAAATTATAAGTTAAATTTTATTTAAAAATTGAAATTGGGCTATAATATGTATTGTTTTATAAAAAATTATTTCAGACGTCTGTTTAAAAAGGATAGATAACAATTTGAAAAAAAATCAAATAAACCAAAAATAATTGCTATTGAACAAGTTGTCATCACTTGTTTTGACCGTTGTGTTTTAGTGACAGTTTTTAGTTTGCTCGCCTAAGCTCTAAGACCTTTGGATTCAAGAAAAATCAAAGAAATGACTAAATTGATTGAAATTCACTCATCACTATATCATGGGATCAAATTATTCTTACTATTGCTATGTATTGACAATACTGGGCTAAGAAGAAATTAGGTTTAGTTAAATAGATATTAATAATATAAGTTGCTGGCTCAAGAATATGCAGGTAGATGAGCTTTTGCGATGCATCTGATCAAGCTTTCAGGACACCCAAGGTCAGGTAAGCTGGTCGTAATAAGGAGCATCAAGGATTTTACGTAGGATTTTGGTTTGTAAGGATTGGATGCGGGGGAAATTTGATGGTTTGGTGGAGCCCCAGAGCTCAATTCCATATGTCCAAATTGGCCTGATTATCGTAGTGTATACTAATGTTTTGTAGTGATCTAAAGTTACCAATTTTATGAATTTTTATTATCATACATATTCTTTGCCGTTATTTACGTTTCTCTTTCATAGATTGAATCGAAGATAATACCCGACATATGTTTACATATCTGGAACATTTATGCATGTGGTTTCTGACGCTGGTTAATTGCTTGCTTTATCAAGGGTTTGCAGATGCTTCCGATTTGTAACAAGTGGGAAATGTGTGACCGTTCGCTTGATCGCTTGATGGGTATATCAGGATATATTCATGAGTTTTACCAATTTTCTATTGTATTGAAAAATGTTTGCTAAGCCGATTTGCTAAGTGATGAACGCAATTGCATTGTGTTATTCCAAACAATATCACTGTTAAAAACATTTATAGAAAAACTGGATTAGGTCGGTTTTGAAACTAATTATACCATCATATCATTAAAACCACTAACTATTATATAACAGCAATGCTAGGCCATTTTGGCCAATCCGTCCATTCAAGCCAAATTGAGCGATGGCTTTAGTTAAGCAGAGGCTGGTGATTGGCTATCGATTAAGGCTTATGATGTGACATGAACTATTAACTATGCTAATTGCGGCTTCAATAGTCCCAGGGTGGACCGTCTCCGGCTAACCGCCCTGTCATGTCAATTATACTGGATAATACACCTCCATTGCTAATTCCTAAGCCAGCAGGTCAATGTACAGTTAATAGTTTAAACAAATAACTATCAAAGTTTTAACAAATCAGTAGCTAGAAGAAAAACTAAATTTCTGGTAAGTTTGGAAAACCAAATATATATATATATATATATATATATATATATATATATATATATATATAAGAAATCAAGTGTTCTGCAACAAGAAAGAGGTGGCTCCATTTTCTGCATTTGTCGAAATTTGAGAAACTGTATCTCAAATTCTGAGTCAACACAGACCAGTTTAGTCACGCATCGTAGAAAATTTAATCTCATATGTACAAATAATGAATAATAGCCAAAATTCGCTACGCCATGCTCAAAACGAGCAAAACTGAAAAAAAATGTCTGAGAGCCATAAACAAATTGTGCCTTTTTTTATTTTTTACTTAATTTTGATCAAGAGGAATTTCAACAGACAATAATCTTACAAAATACTGGATTTTCTTGCAATTACATCTTTTCTTCCCTAGCTCTGAAATTAGAAAAACACCACAGAAATTCGAATCATAGAAAGAACATTCAAACAATGCCCATTATTTTAATGAGGTGTATATAATTGACCGTACATCAGTATGGGGGTAAATGGTAGGGGGTGCGGTCAGCAATAAAAATACAAATAAACAAAAAACTATTTATTCACATGGATGTTTCGACCTGATTTTCAGGTATCCATCAGGGGGGGGGGGGCTTCGGCAGAGATTCTGGCTAAACTGATGAAGACCTGAAAAACAAGTCGAAACGTCGGCATGAAAAAATAAATTTTGTTTATTTGTATTGTTTGGCTGACCGTACTCCCGACCATCTTCTGCCCTTATCAATTATTTGATGGGCATCCCCACGAAATTGAACGGTTTAAGGTATTTCTGCACAAAATTACGCGTTTTACTCATTTTTTAATGATTTTTCTAAATTTCATTCAATGCTTGGGACTAAATTTTTCATATTATGATTGCCAATATTTATTTATTTCAATTTAATTTTTTTTTTTGGCGTATTCAATTTATGGTTTAGAATAACCAATTAATGAAGTAAGCAATCTGACAAATAAGGCAACGCTAGTGACAAGTATTCTCTTTCTGCAATATTGAATAGTCGCTTTGAGTAACTACGAAAATGTCTCTCAAGAATAAGCTTGTTATTGTTTTAACTTGTATTCCATCTCCATCTTTAACCCTTCATTCTTCCTTTTGAAATTTTTAGTAGTAATTTTTAACCTAAACAATATATCGAAAGCGTATAGACCAATATATATTTTTTTAAACACGTAAAAATAATGTGTCTACTCACTTCATTTATAAAATATATTAAATATTTTACAATACGAGACCAAACTTTAATTTAACTTAAATTACATTATTTTTTATTATCCCTACTTGGTTTAATTTCTATATACGTGGGAATTAAATATAGGCAAACAACTTATTATTATAGGATCAGGTTTTCATTCTGCTCTGTAGAGTCAGTATATAGTTAATAGTAATAGGTTTCTCAAATGTTGAAAAATTTAAAATATGGAGCTACCTCCCAATGCCTATAGACCCTTAGATCAATCACCAGAAACTGAATTCATAACTTATTTCAAACATATTTATGTATCTGTACAGACAACTCACAGCGAAGCTAAAAACGTGGGACTTGAAGAGAGTGAAAGGAGAAAGAAAAGAAAAATATACATATTATTGGAAGTTTCCTGTCAGTAAGTTGCATAATTAGATAATTCTTGTGCTCTTTTATGATACCTATATACCTTACCTATATAACGACCATCTAGCGAAATATTTGAACGACAAAATTGTGGCATTGATACTAGTAACTACTTTCATTTAAGAATTATAGATTTTGGAAGTTGTGGCATAATGTCTATGTTACAAGTCTCTTATATATGGAACCTATTATGGTTGTAACCTCTTTTTTTTATTTCCAGGATCTTTGACAGGGCGTCACTCCAATCCTGTTGCAGCACAGAGACCGATAAATCTTGAAGAGAGAGGAGACTCGAGCAGGTACCACAGTTGGCGGACCCTAGCTGCAGCAACAGTTTAACAAAGGCTGTTAATAGTGCTAGGGCAAATGCAGTGTCTAATTGGCCTGTGAAGGGCTGCTACGTGACTGAGATCACGTAGGCACCTCGTACTTCCCCCCTCCCCTCTCACAGTCAGTGTGTGTCCCGAGAAAAAGTGGGTTGAAGGATCCCAATAGACGGGACACCATCTCAAGATAGTGATCTGTCTGGCTAAACCCCTGCCAGAGATAATATCTGCAGCAAGGTTTGGACTTGACAGTTGTCAGGCGTCTTGGGGCACATAAGAGACAAGAATAGCAGTATTTTTGGAAAGCTAAAATGTATATTTTGACAAATAGAAAGCTAATGTGCTCTAAAAATATATTTATTTTCAAACTCAACTATTTATAACTTATTCTATAATTATGAAATATGAGAATAGTTTACTGCATCTTAAATGTTTTAAATAAAGTTCGGTATTTGTAAAGGATCAACAAAATGTTCTGAAAATCACGTACATCATACTCCAAATTTTGGAATATTTTCAACTAAACTTTAATAGAAGGTTTTGTATTTCGTATGTTTTGGTTGTAATGGCTACTATACATAAAAGAATCACTTTGGGTTGTTAATTATGTACTTTTAATAATTTATATTTTGTTGATTTATCCTGTTATACATTAGTATAACCTCCCTGCATGTCACAAAAGGCATGGAAAGGTGTAATAAATAAATAAAATGAAGAATCATAATTATTTACTGGAAACGGGAATAATATTTTAGAAACATTTTAAACAACATTAAATGCGTATAAAATATTTACATATATGGCAACTACTTGCGGATCAGTTTATATATTTTTTAAATATTTATATTTTTGGTATGCTCAAAATAATTAAATAATACAATTTATAAAATCCATTAATAAAGTGGAGTCATAGAATCATAGGCGGATCAATCAAAAGCAAATCAACCAATTTAATTTCAAATAGTTTCCAAATACGCAATTAGAGTTGTATACAATTTTAACTATATTTGAAAATGAATTTCTAAGCAACTAATTCAATGATATTTCATAAAATAATTCATGAAATCAAAGCAAACTCAGGGATGACTTTAAAGTACTTATTACAACACAATAAAACAATATATTATGAAAAGTATGTTTTTTGTTAAAGTTGATCCTTCCTGAGATTTTACAGATAGAAAATTTATTTTATTACCTTATTTTAGAATATTTATAGATCAATTACAAAAAAGGACGTTATTCTGAGGCCGAAAACGTTCTAGGAAATGATTATACAATAAACACATTATCCAGAACAAAAAAAATGAAGGTGAGCCTTAGTTTTTTCTGTTATATTTATGATTTTTAAAGAGAAGGTTTTTATATTTAGTAGAGGTTTATATTCTGTAAAGAAAATATTACTCATTTCATGTTCTTCAACATAGTTATTATTAGAACAATTATTGTATATCCTGAGGATTGATATTTCTATGATTAAGGTGACCATTGTTCCGATATACCTCAAAAGCCCTTATATCGCTGCTTTAATGGAATAATCGCATATCTCACAAAACAAAAAGGTTTAATTTATTTTTTAATATGACGTATTTCAACGTTACTATCTCTATCCTTTTGACGGTGACTTCTCTATCAGATTGTCTCAAACCAACTCAGGTCATCACAAAGTAATCTAAACCAGTTTCAATTTAAATTAGTCTTAATTTAAATTTGTATTAAAATTATGTAATTCTATCCATATTCACAACTAAATACATGCAGAGCTATAAAAATAAAATAAAACAAATTTTATAAACAATCAAAGAATGATGATTATTGACAATATTTAGTTTATTTTCATCTTTTTAGCTCTGCATGTATATTCTTATAACAGGAATTACATAATTTTAATATTTTGTAAGACTAATTTGTTTCGATTTTGAAAAATAAAAAGTTTATATTTTGTTATACATTTAGTATAATTAATTATAAAAGTAAATTTTAATGTAATTTCATCAATTTCTTATAAAATATTTCATGGTAATCTTAGTAATTTAGTAATTTGTAATTACTTTTGAGTTGAATCGTACCGAAGGGATTTTAAGTAATGCATTTTAGATAAAGACTAAATAGAGAAGCATAATGTTCTTTATGAGGACTTCGACGTAAATTGTTAAAGTAATATGAACACTTATTCTGAAATATGATAAATTTTATGGTAATTGAGATTGTCAGCTGATGCAATAAAGAGATACTGTTTATAGGATCGTAAATAAAGCGTAAAGGTCCTTGATTTTTAAAGAGTTGTTTTGAAGAGCGTTAGAGAGGCTCACCTTCGGAGAGCCAGAAAGGGAGGCCTTATCGAAGACAAATAACAATATTGCTCTCCAACCGCCTGGTCATATCTAATGGAACTCTGACCTACTCGGGATAGTGTTATGTCCTTAGCAGTCCTGTCCTGAGTGGTTCTACTTCACTGCTATAGTGAGGAATATATTTTTATATACGGGCGAACTCTGGAAGTTTTCCTAGCATTTGAGAATATGTATTCAATGAATTAGAACTTATATTTTTTACTAATTTAGTTTTATTAAATAAAATTATTCAATAATTACAACAGTATTAATTGTTAAGGGTGTATCTTTTGCAAAAGACTAATCAAACACATTTTTAATTATTAGAAGCAAAACAAACTTTTTACACGAATTTATTTTATTTTTACTGTTTTATTTATTTATTATCTAATGATGGATATATTTAATTTTTGTTTAAATTTAATTTTCTCTATCATGCATTTAAAAAATTGTGAGTTAGATGTATTTATTTTTTACTTAAATTTAATTTGTTTTTATGTATTTTAATAATTATTATGCTTTTATGTAACCAGTAATTAAAATATTGATTTATATTTTTATTTAGAAATATTATAACCGTTGCTTTTTTTTCATTATTGTTATCACTTTTTTTTTCTCTTTTTCTGTTTCCTTTACTATAAAATACTCTGTATATATTGAATGAACGAATACTTAGAACTCCTTTGATTGTGGCAACTTGTATTATGATTCTATAATAAAACCTATTATTAATTTAATTGTTATAATAACCAGGTTTACCAGGCCTATCTGATAATAACGAAATTAAAAATATATATATTAATTATTCAACATTAACACCCAGCCCAATGTTGCTGTTTACTCAATTTTTGGCGCCCATACGACAAGCTCAGTGATTGCCTTTTGATAGCAGACCACTCCCTAATGAGCCTCGAGCAGCTAGGGATGGTACAGCGAGCAATGCCCCTGGAGGTACTGAACTCCAGCCTGTCTTCTCTGTGTACCTTAGGGATAGTCTGATGAGCCGATTCACTGGGACGATTGATGGCTTCGGGCCCATGGATCAGTTGTCTTCGGCTACCTTCCATCAATTAATGTCATTATTTTCAAAAGTTAGTCTTAGTTAGGGAGAAAGTATATTAAAGGAGGAGCTTCTTGGAAAACAAGACCAAGTTTCTAACCGGGTCGATACTTGAGCAAGTAATGAACTGCGCTTATTAGGGAAGTAATAAATAACCCTGATTGTCGGAAGCGAACCAAGTCATTAAGAAATAGGGTTTTGTGAACAATAGGGGCATAAAGATTAGAATGAGAAGAACAACGCACTATGTACGCACTAGAATAGGAGTTGGCAAATGTCTTATCCTTTCTGCCATACCAAATTCTTTAACGACCCCAGGGTCCAAACCCTATCATAATAATATTCATCATACTTAATCACTGATTGCAGTTAAATTGTCAAGTATTATTATGTAATCAGTTATTGTATTTTTATATTTAATAACATTTATTCCACAAATCGAATAAAATAAAAATAAACTTCCCGTCCGCCGTTCTTATAGCTTTATACCGAATTTGCTGAATTTTTTTTTATTTAGCAATGGTTAACCAAGAATGATCCTTGTCATAAGCTATATTCTTTTAATTACAGTGGATTAGCAGTTTCATATTTCTAAATTTCGTCTTTTTAGGACAGAAGTAGGGTTTCGTAATCCTTGTGTCAAAGCTTTGAAAAATACAATCATATATATTTTTTCTTAAAGCTAAAACTGTTAGATATATTTGCATACATAAGAACCTCTAAGTGATAATTTTTAGCGTTTTTCTTAAATAAACCTGAAAGAAAAAACGTCATACATTCCGTTAAATAAGCCTCATATTTCTACCTCATGTCCCATTTCTTCTCATCTCCATCTTCTGCCGTACTCCTCTTCCAGACCTCATTACTCGACGCATTCCTTCGTCCACGTTTTTCTGATTCTCCTCCGCTCTTTTCTTCCAGAAGGTTTCCATTTTAAGAACTCCTTAGGCTGGCTGTTATCATTCTCGTCACGTTCCGGATTCGTATCAACACTCCCACTGCTTAGTTATTTTAACGATAATATCTGGGAAATTTACTTCACTTCTAATTCTTTTCTTTCTTTTTTTTTTTTTTATGTTTTGTAATGTTAAGCATGCTCGCCTATTAATGATTACTACACCAGCATTGCATACGGAAATAGCTTGTTACAGAAAAAAAAAAAAGTCGTCCAATAATTTAAGTTCAAATGAATGGAAAACTTTCAGTATTATTTAGTTAGGTGTAGTGAAAGTACATCCTGTAGTTAGTAAAGCTAAAGAATAAAAAAAATTAATTCTAAATAATAAGCTAAAGAGTTAATTTATATGTGATGAAAATTCTTGTTTGAGGCAGATTAGTTTATTAGTTAAAACAAAAACATCCATATAATCTTAACACTTCTTTATTTTACAATCCAACGCTTCAGCCATTCCGGCAATTTTCAAGGATCTACCAATTAAAAATTTTTAATTACATTTCATTCATTATAATTTAATTCTAAAAAAAATTATATTTTCTACCTTCTTTATACTATCACAGCCAAATATTGCAGGCCATTATGACTTTGTCAATTTATATCATTTGTCAATTATCTATAAAACATCTTAAATTAGGAAACAAAATACAAAATTATGTTCACAATTACTCGTACACTCATATTTTACAATTTTTATTTCACCTATTCACTATATCAACACTACATTAAGAAACTTACCTTATCATCTCAGGTTTGCCATATCCACATTATATCTTCAATTTTATTCTTGTTTACTCATTCATTCATATTTATATTAAAAACCTATCAAGTTTAATTATATATTATTTATCTAAACAAAACAAAAATAAAAATAATAATAATAAAAATTAACTTTTCTTAAAATTTCAGCACAGTCCTGGTTCAAATTTTTTGTATCTGATTTAAAATTAACAGTATGTTTGATATTTTACAACCCACTTTGAGAATGAAAAGACGTTTTAGAGTCATTTAGAAAAAAATATTCAAGTGAGTATCTATTGAAAAGTGAAATCTATATTTTAAATGATAAACTTTAGAATAGGTTATTTTTGTATATAAAAATTGTCTATAGTTATTTTTGAACTATATGAACTTTTTAAATAGAATTAAACAGAGTTAAATTACAATAATTAAATAAAACAGAGTGATTAGAGATCGATAAATCATAGAAAACTTATCAAAAGACAGAATTTAATCATATCATCATTGTGTAATTTAATACGTTTTAGAATATGGGGATATGTAAAAACACTTTCTTAATTCGATTCAATAGTATTTGCACAGTTTCAATTCAATAAATGCCATTATGTTTTTGGAATAAAGTATTGCTTAGTCTAATACATAGTCGATTATGTACAATTATAATTTAATATATAATTCAATATTATATGATTATATTATGTAGTATATTATAAAATATTGAGTAGTACAAAGCAGGCTCGTAGGATGTGTGTTAAAAGTCTCGAATGGCTACAGAAACCAGAATTGCTTTACCTATATATTCCTTTAGTTAAATACTTGAAATGAACGCGGTGACTGTATTAAGCTTTTAAGATTTCGGTCTATATAATGAACCACGAATATAACGTATCTCTGAACCGGTTGTTAATTTTTCTGACGATAGACCATAAATAGTCCAAGATCCCATGTGGAGGAAAATTTATTTGACTTTAATTTATAATTATGAAAATTATGTACAACTAAGACTCAAAATTGATGACTGCCAACCATGGTAAGGGAGAATAAAAATGAAGTCTGTTTCAGAAGTCACAAAAACACATTTTTAAGTTCCTTCAAATAAAAAAAAAATATTTAAGGCGCATGCTCAATTTTTCTTTCTCTAACAAACCCAAAATTGTTTTCATTCTCCGCTCCATATCCTTAAAATTACCTACAACACTAAAAAATGACCCAGCACATTATTTAAATAAAGTATAGTTAATTTTCTAAAATATGGGCCCAGATAGAGTTTAATAGTTATCAAGATACTGTTTTTTTTTTTTTATTAGGATAAAATAACTTAATTTTTTTCGCTGGTCACTTCGACTAAAAGAAGATTGTGCAAGGTTTTGTAATATGATTTAAGTTGTCTTAACTTTTATATTTCAAGAGAGGGAGGTTTCACTTTTTTATTTTTTTTTTTTTACATACTTTAAGCAATTTTGAAACTCTGCAAGACACAATTGCGTCGCCCTACTAAAAATATTTTAAACTGTGTTCTACAGAGAGAATGCGGGCAAAAACTTAATGTGTTGTCAGCTACGAACATCGGGATTCGTTAAACATTCTTATTTTTAAACGTTCGTTTATATATAGACCATTAATTAAGGTCTTATAAGGTAAAGTGTGATTGGTGGGGAGGTTACAGCATGGTACTTGGCCCTTCGCATTGTTTACGCTAAGGTTTTTTGCAATCCGTTCGCTTTCTCCAAGCTCATGTGTATCCAATCGTTCCGAAGATTTTCCGCAGTCCCAGAGACGCATGACCTCCCATATTCACGCCCGCAGTAAGGATAATAATAACTCTGGAATATTCCAGTTCGAAGAGAAACGACACATCCAAGATTCGATATCTTACGGCAGATTTTCGGCTAAATTGGACGCCTGAACACGAAGCAAGCGGATCATTTAGCATGAGCAGGAATCAAGACCGTTGGGAGCAGCAGACGGGCACGAGTATGCTGACATTGGCCAGGATCACGAGCAGAGTTCCTGCCCGACAATGGGACTAGTTAGCATAATAAATATATTTATTGTGAAGGCAGGTGGGGCCCAGGAGATACGGCTGTATGGATCAGCCCTCCCACATCCTCCATATGGTACTCCCTCGGTTCAGTGTCTTATCGCGGGGAAAAAATGATTCCCATGGCTGTCGGGTAAGGGGGAGGACATCCTGAGTTTTTTAAAATTGACTCACAGTCGGTTGCCCATAGTCAATCAAACATTTAAAAAATTGGGCTGGTCATAATGATATGGATTTTCTTAAATTCATATCCATATTCATTTTCTTGGAAGAAATCCCTATCTGTATACAATTTCTCAATTCAAAATCTCAACAACAAATTATTATACTTCATTTATTTATTGCTGGATTCGAACCCGGGTCCTTAGAGTTAGAAGCACAGCGCTTTACCTTTGGGCCAACCCGCTCTCCACCTATTGCATCATTGCCATATTTTTGTTATTTTCCTAAGCCTAATCGAATGATTTCATCCATCTGTAGCTTTAGTAAAGACACAATTGTGTAATTATAAATACTTGTTAATCTATTTTTCATAAAATATCAATACCCTTGGCTGCTCATCCCCTCAAATTCCACTTCAAGTCATTAGTCAGTAAATAATAATTATAATGAATAAAAGTAATTATGATAGACACTTTTAATTGCTACTAGTAACACATAGAGTTCCAAATAATCAATGGACCCTACGCAGCTACGATTTCTAAATCTTTGCCTTCTTCTAATTTATTGAAGATTGAGGGTCTCCGGCTCTGTGTCCTTCACCGTGATGGTAGTGGTCTTCAACTTCTTATCTTGCTTCTTCTCGGGCACTTGTTCAGCTGCTTGGACTTTGTATTGCGCTTTAGCCCTGAAACAAAATAAAAATCAAGTTACAAAGCAGAGTAAATGAGAACTTTTATGTTAATTAAGGACAACTGGAATAATATTAGAAAATAGAAACGATTAGTTAAGGAATAAAACCATCATACAAATCGTATTAACAAATAACAAATATTTAGAATAAAGAATGAGTAAATTTTTTATTTTAAAATTATTCATTGTTTAATACATTTCATAAACATTTTAGTGAGGTTTAAAATAAGATTATCCTCTAAAGATAAATCCTAATCGTTGGGAATTTGAAATTTACATTTCAAAAATTATAAAGGTTAGTTTTTTTTTTCGCATGTGTAAGTAAAATTAACGAAAATATGAAATTTATTATTAATGCAATAATATAGTGTTGTGCAATCTTTATTTAAAAGTAGAAGTGGCAATGTGTTTAAAATTTATTTCAAATAAGTATGTAATTTTTGTTGCATGAAAATTGAAGATTGAATTGACTTTTTTCTATTCATTGTTGTTAAAAAAAAAATAACAGGGAATTTCTAAATGTTGAATAATATCGATTTTTTTATTTCTGATAAATCATAGCTCATAAAGTAATATTAGGTTAATAATAATCAAGTCCCCCATCAAGAGCCCTAGAGTGGGAATGTCAAAATTCATTTTCATAAAATAAATATTGGCTGACCAAGGTGGAAATCGAACCTATAAAGTTCTGTATCAGTTTTTCATTTGTTGGCTCTGTATCTAGTTAACTGTTGCTTTTTTCTTTTCTTTTTTTTAGCATTAATGTGTGATAATCATTTAAACCATTACTTTATTAAATTAATTGCTTAATAGTTGTTGATAATTTTTTTTGATATATGTATCGCTAATGTTTATTCAAGCTCGCCCCAAAAATAAATAAATAATTAACCTATCTGTTATAGTGACGAAACTTGATAATAGTTGCTTATTAAAGATTTAGTTTAGGCTTAAATTAATCTAAATTCAACTACAATAGGCTAGAAGTAATTATAATACTAATAAAGAAATAGTAACAAATAAATAACGATCCTAACATTGTTCGTGTTTAACCTCGGATTAAATCAGCTCTGGGGTTAGTATATTCCATGGCTTACCTTATCCCTGGACCTCATTAAACCGAGGATTAAGCCTTGGTAATGAGAAATCATATGAAATACATCAACTAACAATAATTATAATAAAATGTTTATTTCGATATTTTGAATTCATTAAATTCCTTATTGGTGCTATTAACTCCTACGTCCCGAGTTTGAACCTGGCTGTAACAGACAATTATTTATTCTGTTACTGTAGCCGTGAGTCAACTCTACCTTTAATTGGGGAAAAATCTGACGGTCGAGCGTGATCCTGATTAAACGACCTCTTTGGACAACCGTTGGTCTAGAATAGTACTTCCTTACGAAGTATTGTACCCCAAACCTTCGGTTATAGCGGTACAAATTTATTTTTTATAAAAATCCCTAATTAAGAAAGTTGTATTTCTAATGGTAATTTTTTTTTTAATACGAGCTGTTAATCATTTTATAAATTCATTTAAAACAGAATACAATTTAATATTGGCTAAATAAATCCATTTTTCATTTGCGCAGTCCATAAAATATGAAATACGCCCAAATAGGACTATTTTTACAAGCCAAAATAAACCAGTTTTAAGTTGAAGTTTAGCTGTTTTCACTTCCTAAATGAGTTGCTCCCATTTTCATGTCTGCGAGACCTGATGAAGTTGATTATCAAAGTTATTAATATCAACTATTCAAAACGACTGGAAAATAATTTCCGATCATAAACTAAATTGAATGACCATACAAATAACTATTTAATTAAGTTACAGGTCACTGTGATTGGGTTAGTATCGGGCCCCTATCACAAATTAATGAGATAAAGGCACACTATTCCCGGTTATTGGGGTCATTAAATTTCTAATAGTAGCTTTTCCCTTTAGTGCAGCGGAATATCGAAGCGAGCGGTGCACTTGCAATCTGCTGCAGTAGATTGGCAATGCACTCCGCTCTAGAAAGTAGGAAAGTAGTATTATCAACCTTCATCAGGCTTAATTTGATATTCAATCGATCATTCAATATTTGTAATCTATTCCTGAATGATTTTATCACTGGTAAATCGAATGAGTTTTTAATCATAGTAATACAAATCAATTACGTAATTCTTAAAAAAAAATGTTATTGCAACCTTTTGAAATCACTAAACTAAGGATCAACTAATTTTTTATAAGTTGTTTATTAGATACAGCACTGTTTCTATATTAAAAATACATGTTTTCTTTCTTTTATCTTGCATAGTAACCACATTATATTTGTATGTAAAGTGAGGTTTATATTGTAATGTGTTGTTACTATTATGTCAAGAATATTACTATCATATTGTAGAAAAATAAAATAAAAAAATCAAATGTTCTTATTACAAGAAATACCCTATAAACTTCGTTAGTTTATAGGGTTTTTCTTGTTATATGAGACTTTATTTTTTTAGTTTATTTTATTCTTTGTTTCTTAATATGATAGTAATATATCTTGATATAATATTAATAATACGTTTTAATATAAACTCCACTTTACATTCACATAGTATGTGCGAAACGCAAGGATTAGGTAAAATTTCTAAATAAACTCTGGATTCACAAAATACATCTGGATTCTTCACTTTATTGAAAAACATTATGGAATTTAATCAAATATGGAGCTTTATAATATTTACTATGCAAGGTAAAAGAAAAACATATATTTTTGATATATAAACAGTGCTACTGTATCTACTAAAAAATTAGGTGAATTTGTTTAGTGATTTCAAAAGCATTTTTTTTTATAGAATTATGTAATTGATTTGTATTACTATGATTAAAAACTCAATTGATTTATCGGTAATAAAATAATCTAGGAATAAATTGGGAAACCTAAATTATCTATAAAAAAAAATACGAGTTAGATGGAAAAACATGGAAGAAAAAAAAAAGAGTATGAATGACTATCTTAGCATTACCTAAAGAATATCTATCAATATCATTGGTAGACCCACAAGGGAGGGGAGTGCAATTAACAGTTTATTTTTTATAATAATTTTATACTACTTCTTTAATTTTTTAATCTCTAAAAGATGCAGAAATATATTTTTGAATAATACATCGTGGTTGGAATTAAATATTATACTTAAAATATATTTTCTCTATTGCAAAATTAGAACTAAAGTTTTCAAGTTCAAATCGCATTAGAAACCAGACAACTTTTTTTAATAATTTTGTTTTTAAACACATCGTTGACCATAGCTTGGATTTCACGAAATACATCTAGATTCTTCACTTTATTGAAAAACATTAGGAAATTAAATCAATTATGGAGCTTTATAATATTTTATTTTTGCCGTAACGTAAGATACATATCTTTTTAATTAGTTTTAACTAACTTTTCTATAATATTATAGGAAGCAATGGGGGATACCTTTTAATTATAAGATATCCTATATCAAGTAATGTCTGGGACCGCTGTAAGGTAAAACTATGGAATTTTTCATAACTCGTAATGAAATATAAGCCTACTCCTTAAAAATTCCCTTCATCCTTTCTAATTGAGGTATTTTCTAACTTACTTATATTTTTAAATATTGTTTGTTTAATTTAGACATAATTTAATTTTCTTCCAAATGATTAGCAGTCTCTTTTATTCAATATATAGTTTATTTGTTTTAAAAATAGAGAAAATAACTTTTTTTTTATTTTTTTTTTTTATTAGCTATAGCTCTCGACTCAAATGTAAAAAAAATAAATATAATACCTTGAGGAAGTGTAAGTGAACTCCTTACAAGTACTATTAATTGAACTTCATATAGCAGTCATACCATCACTAGTACTAATACACTGAATACATTTTATTTTCATTATCAAACGAAAGCAAAGCAATATTAAAATAATTATTATAATGTACAATGTTTTAAAATTACTACCAATTGGTTTCAACACGAAAATTTATTTAATCTGTCTTAGTTATAGTTTAAGTTTATTTTATGTTTCTATTGATTTACCATTTTGTTTCTCAAACATTTTCTCTCATTTTAATTTATTTAATTTAAAATTAAAATTATTCCTTTCATTTCTTAAACTTCGATTTAAATATTTCCTTTCTTTTATTTTTTGTCTATATTTTCTTATTTTCCCTTTACATTGTAGTTTTTGAAGTGTTAAAATGACAGGCGTTATTTGAAATGGTGTGAGAGATTTATGTGTTTTTATAACATCGCTTTCATTATAAAAAAAAAGAAAGAAAGATGAAAATTCCGTGTAAGAAAAACTTGAATAAATCTAAGAGAAAGTAGTATGGTAAAAAAAAAAGATTGAAAAAATAGAAATATCGAAACAGTCTTGTCTAAGCGCAATGATATTAATTATAAGAAAAGAAACGATAGCAGTACTGAGATTTTAGAACTGATTTTTTTATTTATTTTTTTTTATTATTATTTTGAAAACGGAGATACCTATCAAAATTCTATGTTCCAACAGTGAACTTTCCTTTAAAATGAATCTTTAAACAAAATCTATGCCTTATTTAATGTTGTTAGTATATCATTTTTTTTTTTTCAATATATGGAAATTGTTTATTAAATCAATACAATAAATAGTGAAATGATTACGAGTTTTTTGCATTGATTGACTGAATGATAGATAATACGACCAAGATATATAAGTACCATTCAAGAGCTGATTGCTACTGACCTGGCACACAAAAGCACGCTCTGACCTATAACCTTACGCAAGTCGTTCGAGAGAGTTCGTTCAACTTTTCTACCGTTGCCTGCGGAAGCCTAAATCGATCTATCGTATCTCTTTAAACGATCTTCTCAACAGGAGAAAGGCTACGGACACAAAAGGACCGAGAGAAAGAAAACCTCTAGCTAGGGATCTATAAAAAGACAAAAACAACTTGTATCGCTACCGCCGGGGGCAATCTCATTAGGCGTAAAGCTTCGTAGCTTCGGGCAATATTTTTTTTCAAAAGGGATTACATTTCGTTTTAAAGTTATTTTTTATCATAACTAAAATGGTACAAAAGTCGCCGCAAGAGATTTTTTCAAACTGAACTTGTAATACTTAATAAAATAATGATTAGTATTGTTTATTTACCATATCAATAGCTTACCATATAACGGTACTTAGTACATTTCCACTAACATTAAGAAAAATACAATTAAAGATTCTCTCTTTTAGGAAAATTAAAACTTTTTAATTATTTTCTAACTAACAGATCTACATATAAATTCTGAATATGTTCATTAAAAAAATAATAAAAAAGTTGTAATTATTCTGAAAGAAATAAAGTAAGTTTAAAGTACTCAGCACCGCTGTGAAGTAAGCCATCGATATACATAGCTTTACTTAAGTAGTAGTCGATCTGATAAAAAAATTTTGAATTGGATGTATTAAAAAGACAGTGCCATATTACAGTTTATGCAAAGGTATCCAAGTCAACCATACACTATATGAAACAGGTAACAATAATAATAATAACTATAAATAAATTATTTTAATTAAAATACTTTTTATTTATTGATAGATATTACAATCTGCCACACAGTTGTGGGCAATAGGTAATAGTGATCTCATACATACTAAAATAAAATAAAATAAATAAATTAATGAATGAAAAAAAAAACTTTTAAAATATATACAAACACAAGAATAAACAAAATAAACATAATCAAACTATGAAAAAAATAAAATAAAATAAAATAATATAATCTATAGTCACATTTACACTCTAATATACAATATTTACACAATTGACCTGAGGATTCCTGAGCCCACTCAATCCCCCACGTGTGAGGGGTAGAGCAGAGCTCAAAAGATCCCAGCGCATCTCTCTCGCCGCATCACTGAATAACTATAAAAACTTTTTGATGTGCTGATATTAAAGCAAAGCAGATATGTATAAAATTACAACATAATTTGAATACTTATGAAGATGATGAGAGACTATTGGTGGAAGTTATAAAAAAAAACCACTGAAATGAAACGTTTTTATTAGTTGTATGTTTATTTAATTGGTCAGTTATCATTTTTTTTAATTACTGCTATATTTATTGATGATATTTATTTTTGTTTCAACTATTACTATTATTCTTGATTTTCTTTTTAGGAGTTTGATTAAACTATTTTTTTGAATTGTTGAGGTGAAAAAAAAAATCCAAATAGAATATAAGCTATTCCATAATTTGCTTCTACAACGTTTCGGGAAAATTATCCCATACTCATGCATCTTTGCATCCACTTATTTGTCATATTATCAATTTCCATTTTGAAAATCATGTTTTTATTCAATAATTTTTTTAAAATAATTTATTTATTGTTATTTACGACTGTATACATATATACACATCAAGTAAATTTCCTGTGAGTTATATTATGACATGATACAAACATGTGGAGAATCTACCCATTGATAGAACTCCAAAAACATGTCTAAAGGAGAAGATCTCGAGGCCATCTTCTTTTCAGACGCCTAGGAGGATTATTAGGTAGTGAAGGAGAAGCCAGGTTAGAAACGAGTTGGTTTTGGTGGTTGGGAAGTTTATTATGGAAGGATTGGTATCTGGTTCTGGCCAAATCGGCAACATAGAGGACATATTCAATAATTTAAAAAAAAACTAATACTATTTCCAATTTCACAAATTTATGAACACGCGTTTTACGTATGTTTTCACAAGAATATTTTCTATTGATATTCTGACTCATGCCCCCTGTATTATTAGGACCGTCCGACTTTAGAACGGTTCTAATTACCATATCTCTCTATTTTCCTTCTCTCTAAACATTATTATTATTTATTTAACGTCTAGTTTATTGTTTTCTTATGCCCCTCCGCCTCTCTCTCCTCAATAATTAGAGCTTTAATCATGAACTTTTAGAACTTTAGTGTTTCGGTAAAAAAAAATCTCCTCTAAAATCTCTAATTTTTGATTTGTATACAAATTCGTCTTAGAGGATTTCAAACGATAATAAAATTCTGACATAATTTTTTTTTTTTGAAAAATCTTTTTTGTCTGCTTTATTAGAATAAGTTTTGGTTTTTGTATTTTTATATAAGTGTTTGTAATATGATCAACAACTCTCGTTCTTATACCAACAAATAAAACTAAAAATATACATATTATAAAAAAATATATTTTTTTCGGTACATTGGTAAGAACCCTTAAATACTTGTCTAAGATTTTTCGATCTAGTATCACAATAAAATGTTTCATTAAAATCGGTGATCCCACATACAAGTAATATAGCGTAACAAATTTCAGCTTCACAGCATTTGTGATATAGTAATCACTGTCAGAGAGAAAATGCAGGTTCGTTTTAGGTAATGTTTATTTTGTTTTATAGAGTAATTAATTATCTATAAAATGAGTAGCTAATAATATTCAAGTAATATTATTATAATTATATTCTAGGAGAAGAATAGTTTTCTAGCTATTTAAAAATAATAATTTTTTTTTGTTTCGAAATAATTATTCGAAAACCAGCCTTATTTCACATACATAGAATAAAGATAACTACTATAGATAATAGTGACACTGCTCGATGAGTTAGCGAGTGAATAACAATAATGGCGACAGATAGTGTTCATTATATAGATCAAGATTGGGTTTGGACTTCCTCAAGTTTTGAGTATGCGTGAGAGAAAGCATAAGACCCCGTATTTATATGTTCTTCCGATTATTTACTTCGAGTAGTACTTCTCGGCTCCTTTGATCATAGGGACTTTTCAACTTTTTTTATCTTATTTGGGTGGGCCTTGTTAAAATATAATAAAATAAATCATAACATAAAAGATATTTTCTCAGGAAACAGCCCATTGACGACGACCTCAAAGGATGCCCAACAAGAACAATAATACATCACAGGTAAAAGAGGAAAAGACAAATAAGTAATGGAAGATGAGTATACAAAGAAGCGATGTATTTTGAGAGCGTACATCAGTGGTGATTTACCTAAAGCTCTCAACCTGGGCCAAGAATAGCAGCTCAAAGGCCTCAAGAGAACACGATTTATCTCAGTTTAGTTAGGAACCGTCGAAAGATTGTTTTCTCACTGTCCTTCGGTCCCCCAACAGTCGTAATTAACTCGAATAAAAGTCAAAACTGATTAATAATTCACATCCTCTTATTTTTTAGACGGGGCGAGGAGATAAAGGAAAACAAACGGAAAAACCAGAGGAAAAAAATCTTTTTATTCCTGTAAGTCCAGTCCTTATTAAAAACACTTTCATAAAGGATATTTTTTTAAGGGGACAAATAATATAGAAAAGAAAGTGGGGGGAGGAGGAAGCAGAAATAAAAGAGAAATTTTAATTAAAATTCTCCTCTGTAGGTAATTACTATTCCTTCTCTCATTTTGGGCGCTGAGGGACGGAATTATTAAAATGTGATAAGGCTCTGACAAAATGTCTAATGAAAAGGACTTTGTTACTTTAAAAAAAAAAGTAGTTACGAATTATTGCACAATGGTTTAATATTTAAATTAATACCATTCTATATCTCAATTTCGCTAACAAAAATAATTAAATAAAAACTCCAATTGAGTGCATTAAATAGTAGTAAAAGTCTCATTAATAATGATAAATAGTAGTAAAAAAAAATTAAATTCAAAATATAAATTACGAATTAATTTATTATATCGACATGCATGAACAAAGTAAATGAACAATTAAAAAGATAAAATTGTACAGTGAAAGGTAAAATTAAATTTAAAATATGAATTAATTAATAATTATTATTTATTTTTATTTTATTTTACGTTTCATTGTATATCTTTATAATTGTTCATTTTTATTTTCATCAATTAAGTGTTTGTATCTTTATTTAGCCTTGATGAAGCCCTGCAACGTGGGGCGAAACGTTAGATCATAATAAATAGTTTAAATACTTTTAGAGCTTTTCTTTCAGCTCACTCGGAGTATCTTCTTTTTCATTTTTTCTTTATAAACAATACAATATTACCAAAAATGTCCATTCAACATATAAAATTATACTTTATAATGGCTATCTTTGAGTAACATTTTACGTAATGAGTAATTACGTTGCTCCAATGGATGTTACTTCAGTTTTACATTTATAATATAGCGATCCTTAAAGTTATAGTAACTGTACTCGCTGAGAACTCATAGCTTGGATATCTTAAGCAGGCTATGGATTGTTGGAAAGAAACCATATAATTGAATAAATAAAATCGTAACACATTCAGAAACAGGCAGACTAAACATATTTAGTGTATTTTTTAAAAATTATCAAACATAATTTTATTGTCACAATATTGATTTGTGACGATACAGTAGTAATGTTATATAATAAAGTTGATTACATTTCATGCAATAAGTGGCAATCTCCAACGAAAAACAATATGTGATGAGTATCCCATGGCAACCATGGGCAGAAAACTGTGGGCAAACCTGGGGAAGCTATCGTTTAGAATTAGATTTGATCCGTGCCTTATTCGTGCGCTTATAGAGTATTTTCTTTCACACATATATTTACTCTTATTTGCTCTCCAGTTTTCTTTCATTACAACGCTGATATATTATTTACAAAAACACACTTTGATATAGTTTTTTATCTTGTAACAAACACACAGTATTTTAGTAATAATAAAATTGTTAAAAGTAATCACTTTTTCTATTTAGTCGTATTTTAAAAAATATTCTTGTATAACAGATGTGATCAAAATTAGTGTGGGGAGTTAAAAATTAAAGAAAAGGCTTAGGTAAAAAGAAATTGAAAAAACAAGTCGATAAATTTGATTACAAAATTAAAATTGAAATGAAAATTAATATGGGGTTATTTTCAGTGTCCGATTCAAATATATCATAAATAAGTGCATTTTAAACTCACTTGTTTGAAAAGTCGGTTTGAAATACTACTAGAAAAGTTATAGCTGATGGTAATATACGACTCGAGGTCTTAGAGAGAGACGCGGGGATCAGATAAGTGAACAAGAGATAGGACTGCAAATGCGCGCAACTCACATTAACCAAAACAAAAAGAAAATTAAACACGGATTTTTACTTCGCTCCTTCTTTGGCGGCTAAGTGAGAAAATATTCTTATCTTAAAGTGGCTTCCAAATTCCACTCTCGCGATAGCTATACCTGTTAAATTATACAAGACCTTCAATAATAAGTAAATAATACTATCCAAACACACACAATTACACTCGGTAAGCTTAGAGAATTTTGGTCATGATAAATACTTTGTAATTATATTTAGGATAAACAATGCACCGTAATAAAATTAATTAACTGGCATTAATTGAGGCATTAGTACGTGTTGGCTTACTCAGGGTATGCTCCAAAAAAGGATAACACTTGGAGATTAATTAAACGTTGGATAAAAAAGTTTTGATGAACATAGGTCCGTAAATGGAATCGACCTGTTTCCAGAAAAAAATATATATATGGATAATTTGGGGGCCATTGATTAATTTAAAATCAATCAGTTAAAAGAGGTTTTATCTTGTTTCGTAAAAAAGTTAAATTGTGTTTTAAGCAACTGACTCTATTTTAATATAATATAATATCACTATTTTAATATAATATTTTTAGTTTGAAGCATTGGAGTCTTCGTTAAGAAATAGTGATTGATACATTACTTCATTGGTCTACCACTAGCCAGATTTAATCAGAAAAATTTTTACGTTGAAGAGTAGTTTTTTAAGTTTTGTATAATTTAAATTAAAAATTTGTAGCAACAATTACAAATATTTAAAATAGTTTTTGTAAAACAATATGACATCAAGTTTGTTTAAATAAAATAAAAGTGGGTTTGGAATTAGCTTTTTTAAATAATTTAAGCTGACATTGGTCTAATTCGACATCAAATCAACAATAAATGATCAAATAATTTTTGTATTCAGGATGCGTTGAATTCCAAAAAGTATTTAAGTATATGAACCCGTCTTAAACTCTAATTTTTTTTCAGGAACCGAAACAAAATTATCCCATCCCATTCGAAATTCCTGAGTTAGGTGTGTTATACAGGTCGTAAAAAGTAACAATTCAACAATTTCAAAAAATGTATGAATAAGGAGGGATAAACCTCTCTTAGTCACTCTTGTAATTTTAATCATGATTTAATGGATTGATATTTTTGGTAGTGTTTAACCATCAGAAATAATCGGAAATCGACTTCAAAACATAAAAAAAATTTAAATAAAATAAAGTGTTTAAAATAACGCAGTTTTTTTTTTTAAGGTCTAGTTTATTATTAGCGGTGAAAAAACCGTATGAAAATCACAAGTCATTTTAATACATTATGATATTCGTTCCTATAAATAAGGAAAATGGTCCGGTAAAGAAAAATAAAACACTGGTAGAATATCGGAATCTGTTTCAGGCCTCATAAAATAGTCAAAGAGGGGTCGACGAACTGTTCCCGAAGGAACTAAGGTAGAAAAAAGCTACTAAATATTTAACTAGCTGTAGCTAGATCAGTTTATGTATAATGATGATTAAATATTTTAGAAATTTATAATTTTTTAAATATTATATTTTCAAAACTCAATGTATTGCTCAATTCAAAGATGAGTAATCACAAATATAAAATTTAACATGATACTCAGATAATATAAAAATTATGCAAGCATCATACTTCTAAAAAAATGATGATCAAAATAGTTGATGATTGGAGTAATATGTCCCTCTTGATGAAAGCTGTTTCATCAACTACTAACTAGAGTACTTTCGCTAGACAGGAAGAAAAGCATTAGCTCGCGTTTACTTACCAACTTGCGCAGTTAAGCACCGGAAGGCGGACATTTATGAGGCCACATGAGATGGACTTGATATCTTACTTCCGGTCACAAAAACAAAGTTCCAACCCAACTCTTAACTTAACTATCTTAGTGCAACTGGTCAATGCCCTTCATATAGCTTCTTGCAGGTGTTTTGTGTTAAAGATAATCATAAAACGACAAATATAAGAATGGTATATAAAGTATTTATAAAATATATAAAGAATGGTATGTACATGCATACCATATATAAATATATATTTATACTAAACTAAACAAAACGATTTAAAAGCGTAAAAATCTAATTCATCAATCCTTCATTCTTAACGAAAACTCTATTGCTCCAAGACTATATATATATATATATAAGTTATAATACGGCAAGGCGTATTGTCCGCCTTAATACTCCCTACCCATGTAAATAAACACCAAGAATGTATA
>NW_027109320.1:98113-98506 GCF_000696795.3 Halyomorpha halys
TCTGGGCTTGAGGAGTGGAACAACGATAGCATGTTTCCACTCCGTTGGGAAATATCTGAGGCGAGAGCAGGAGTTATATATGTTAAGGAGAAACAATGTGGTGGGAGAAGGAAGTACTTCCTACATTCACTCCAACAGTGGGACAAAGGTGTACCAATGAACCAATCAGAGCGATTCATCAAAAAATGTTATCGTCCAGAACCTTCCATGAGGGTTTTTTTAAGGCAATCCACGTCGAAGGTGATGTTTGCCTATTTATCTACAAGTGACCAACCAATTCTAACCATGGTTGGGGGTAAAGTTTTTCATGAGGGTTGAAAAACAGTTTAAACGAGAGCGTCTACTTAATTTTCTGTGTACTTGATTTTTTTCTCAATAATTAAGATGTCTCCT
>NW_027109320.1:99956-103832 GCF_000696795.3 Halyomorpha halys
TTTATATATCAATATTTACAACAATGTCAAATATCGAAAGGAATCTGATTTAATCAATTTAAAATATCGAAAAACTATTTTTCTGCTGTTTATAAAATTTACTTAATCTTTTAAAACGAAATATCGACATTTCTGTAAAAAAAAAATTCAAAAAATCGTTGCTAATCATCTAAATCCATATTATCAACAATGTTGAATACCGAAATCAATATGAAATCATCAAAATAATATATCCGAATACCTTTTTTTTTTTTTAAATAAAATGTTATAGTTTTCACTCATAAAATATCTTTATTTCTATAAAATAAAATATCGAAATATCGTTTCTTATATTTTATACCGATATTAATCAAAATGTAAAATATCGAAAGGAACATGAATTTATCAATTTAAAATATTGAAAAATATTTTTATGCTTTTTATAATGGGAAAATATCGAATTTCGTTTCTAATCTTTGATATTGATATTAATAACAATGTAAAATATCAATATTTCTATAAAAATAAATGTCGTTGCTAATCATCGATATCAATATTAATAACAATGCAATATATTAAAAAGAACATGAATTTATCAATTTAAAATATAGAAAAACTATTTTTATGTTTTTTCACATTTTTGATATCGATATTAATAACAATGTAAAACAAATATCGATACTTCGATGGAAAGATATCGAAATATTATCAACAATGTTAAATACCGAAATGAATATGAAATTATCAAAATAAATTATCGAAATTCCTTATTTTGAGATTGTTATAAAATGTCAAAGTTTTCTTTCATAAAATATGGGTATTTCTATAAAATAACATATCGAAATATCGTTTCTAATCTTCGATATAGATATTAAAGACAATGTAAAATATCGAAAGGAACATGAATTTATCAATTTAAAATGTTGAAAAACTTTGTTTATGCATTTTATAAAATTTCCTTAATTTTAAATCCAAATATCGATATTTCTATTAAAAAAATATCGCAATATTGACATCGATATTTTTAACAATGTTAAATATCGAAATGAATATGAAATCATAAAAACAAAATATCGAAATACCCTATTTTAGCTTTTAATAAAATGTTATATTTTCTTTCATAAAGAATATTTTATACCGATATTAATAACAATTGAAAAACTATCGAAAGGAACATGAATTTTTCAATTTAAAATGTTGAAAAACCATTTTTATGCTTTTTATAAAATTTTCTTAATTTTAAATCCAAATATCGATATTTCTATTAAAAAAATATCGAAATATTGACATCGATATTTTCAACAATGTTAAATATCGAAATGAATATGAATCATAAAAATAAAATATCGGAATACCTTATTTTAGTTGTTCATAAAATGATAGTTTTCTTTGATAAAATATGGGGATTTCTAATAAATGAAATATTGTTTCGAATATTTTATACCGATATTAATAACAATTGAAAAATTATCGAAAAACTATTTTCAAGCTTTTTATAAGATTTTCTTAATCTTTTTAAACCATATACCGATATTTCGATGAGAAAATATCGGAATAGTTTTTCTAATCTTCTACATCGATATTAGTAACAATGTCGAATATCGAAAGGAATATGAATTTATCAAAATAAAATATCGAAATTCCTTACTTTAGCTTTTCATAAATTTTATAGTTTTCTTTCATAAATATCGAGATTTCTATAAGAATAAATATCGAAATATAGTTTCTAATCTTCAATATCGATATAACAGTGTAACAATGGAAAGGAACATGAATTTATCAATTTAAAATATCGAAAAACTATTTTTAAGCTTTTTATAAAATTTTCTTAATCTTTTTAAACCAAATATCGATATTCCTATTTTTAAAAAATGGAAATATCGATATCAATATTATCAACAATGTTAAATACCGTAAGGAGTATGAAATTTTCAAAATGAAATATTGAAATACCTTGTTAATAATCTTCCATATCCATATTATTAAATATGTCGAAATGGATATTAAATTATTGAATCCAAATATCGATATTTCACTTTAAATTTGTCTAGTACTTTTATACAAAATATCGATATTTCAATAAAATAATATCAGAATACTGTTTCAATTATCGATATACATATTAATAACATCATCAAATATCGAATGGATTTTATATTATTGTAACAATATATCGATCTCTTGATAAAATAATATCGGAATATTGTTGCTAACGTTAGAGATAAAAAATTATAGAAATGAATATGACATTACCAATATTAAACTGGATATTGATATCAAAATATCGGATATCGGAGACAAAATATCGATATTTCGATAATATCGATATCGATATCCCATCCCTAGTCTGAACGGGAGGCACAGCAAAAGCTTGGTAGATAGCTTTTTCTAGTGTCAGTACTAACCATAGTTTTATAAGAGTTAAAAACTAAGAGGTATGAAATAACTGCATTTTTGAGTTTTTTTTAATTGTTTTTTGTAACGCTAGTTGTATAAGAGTCAAAAATTAAGTGTTATGAAATAACTACTTTTTTGAGTTTTTTAAAGTTGAATTTCGGAAAGGCCTTGCATGAGAGGCCCAGCAAAAGCTTGGCACACAGCTATGTTTTGTGTTAGTACTAACCACAGTTTTATAACTGTTAACAAACTAAGAGGTATGAAAAAACAGCATATTTCGAAAGCTTACAAAGTTAAATTTTAGAACAAGTCTGTATAACTCGCGGCACAGCAAAAGCTTGGCAGTCAGCTTTGTTCTGTGTCAGTACTAACCATAGTTTTATAAGAGTTAAAAACTAAGAGGTATGAAATAACTGCATTTTTGAGTTTTTAAAATAGAATTTCGGAATGGGTCTGCACGGGAGGCACAGGAAAAGCTTGGTAGATAGCTTTTTTTAGTGTCAGTACCAACCACAGTTTTATAAGAGTTAAAAAATTAAGAGGTATGAAATAACTGCAATTTTGAGTTTTTAAAATAGAATTTCGGAATGGGTCTGCACGGGAGGCACAGGACAAGCTTGGAATACAGCTTTTTTTTGTGTCAGTATTAACCATAGTTTTATAACAGTTACAACCTAAGAGGTATGAAAAAACAGCATTTTTCGAAAGATTAAAAAGTTAAATTTTGAACAAGTCTGTATAACTCGCGGCACAGCAAAAGCTTGGCAGACAGCTTTGTTTTGTGTCAGTACTAACCATAGTTTTATTTTATAAGAGTCTAAAATCAGGTGTTATGAAATAACTGCTTCTTTGAGTTTTTAAAGTTGAATTTTGGAAAGGCTCTGCACGAGAGGCCCAGCAAAAGCTTGGCAGACAACTTTGTTTTGTCAGTACTAGCCATAGTTATATAAGAGATAAAATCTAAGAGGTAAGAAATAACTGCATTTTTGAATTTTAAAAGTTGAATTTCATCGATGCCAAACATTGTCGATACATATACCGGAGAAAGGAGGCGGATCGGGGAGAACCGATGGAGGTGAACGTCCAGAGAGTCAGAAGGAGATATAGGATACCCAGATCGGATGAATCATCTAGCGAATCGTCAGAGTCTACAGAGACGTTATTGACAGAACCGGAAGAAGAGACGAGGAAACGGGACAAGAAACCGAGGACCAGGTGCCAGCGAACCGGGGAAAGAAGAAGATCGCACGAAGAAATCTGAGGAGGGTGTCAGCAGAGGGGCGACCGCACGTTGGTATGCTCCAACGTGAAGGGAGAACACAGCGGTCTGCCTATCATCCGCGTGAGAGGAGTGGCATGGCTGGTGGATACCGGGAGTTTCCACACCATCCTGAGCAGGGAGGCGCTTTGGAGATTAACCAACGGTGAAAGGAAACTCCAGGTATGTACATGTCAACTAATCACTCTGGGTGGGCCCTGTAGTGTGGAAGGGGAAGTAGA
>NW_027109320.1:104897-105682 GCF_000696795.3 Halyomorpha halys
CCGAAATGGCGGAACACTTAGTCCCTATCAATAACCTCTTAAAAAAGGGGAATCGAGTGGTAGTAACGCCGTCTATGGAGAACAACATTCGGAAATGCATAGAGAAATTACAGCGGGAACCGGTGTTAGCATTTCCGGAGTTCAACAGACAGTTTACAATCACGACAGACGCCAGCGACTATGCTTTGGGAGCTGTACTCTCTCAGGAGGGAGATGGAGCTGAGCGCCCAATAGCATATGCCAGTCGCGGACGCGGAAACACGATACAGCGCCCTGGACCGGGAATTATTAGGCATAGTATGGGCCGTCGACCACTTCCGCCCTGTATGTTCGGTAGGAAATTTAAAATACAGACCGACCATAGACCCCTCAAACGGGTGGGGAAGCTGAAGGAATCTTCAGCTAGAGTGACTCGGTGGAAGGAACTATTGTCCCAGTATAATATTGAGGTAATTTATAAACCGGGGAAAGAGAACGTGGTAGCGGATTGGTTGTCGCGCGCTATAACGGTAAATGATATTGAGGAGGACCAAGGGGAACCGGGAGGGGATCTGCGGCAACATCTCCGGGAATGCACGCCTGGGGAGGAAAGTAACCAGGTCGCACCACACCATAGGGCCGCGGATGAGAGCCAGAGTATTCTAGAGGGAGATGCTATGGAGGCAGCATCGGAGGGAGAAAGTTCTGGAACAGGTTGACGAAATAATCAACGATAAGTCGCGACAAATAATTTGGAAAACTCGAACTTCCGGGATGACGAAGATAGAGTATGGGAAATATGGAAG
>NW_027109320.1:113318-120095 GCF_000696795.3 Halyomorpha halys
ATATAAAGAATATACTTTTTAGTAACTCGATTTTTATAAGGAACTGATAGAAATATATAAGACAATTCATATCTTAAATATATAAAATAAGTATTTGATTTCAGGAACCTCACTCGCTTTCAACCAGAAACTTGACAACAAACATATACGAAATTTTCATAAACTAGTTAGTTTTTTAAATTTTGTTTTGGTTCCATGACCAAAGCAATACTCATAATACGATTTACACCTTACTCTATAGTACAATTTATCTGTAATTAAAAAACAAATTAAGTGTGATACATAGAAATGGGAACTATAAATCATTCATTCCACTAAGGAAACATTTCATATTTCTTGTTGTCACTTTATGCTATGTGTAATCTTATAAATTACACAGAGTATAAAAAAAATCGCTTGCTGTAAGTAAATTATTGTTTTTCTGTAATTTGGTTGAAGAAATTTTGACTAATCTCCCCAATCATTCATTTAAAAAAAATTATGAGAATTACTAATTATTAATTTTCATTTCATTAAGCGTAATAACTACAATTTTTCTTTCTTACCTGGAAATCTCATTGTACGACTTGGAAATTTGTCGCAGTGTCATTAGTATCGGTTTCTAAAATTCTTTGAATTATAAATCCAACTATCACGAAACTTTGTTTGTGTTTGTGGATTTTATATGTTTTAGAGTTCCTCAACAAATATTTTACAAAAGAATCAATCGTATAGTCTATTAAGATTGGAATGGGGTTTATCAAGTGAGCCGGCAGATAATTATTTAATCTGTTACTGTAGCCGTGAATCAACTATTGTGGAAAAATTTGGCGGTCTTGCCTTAAGCTTATAAACAAATCACCTCATTGCATGGCCGTTGTTCAAGAAATAGTACTTCCTTACAAAGTAGTAAGCCCCTGATCCTTCATGGGTTGTAGCAATATAGATTCAAAAAATAGATTGTTTCAAGAATTTCTAAACATTTTTGCTAAGTGGAGTTTTAGTATTGTAACCGCCAGATTTAAATTTATAATTTTAGTATGTTTCAAAAACCAGATGGATGAAGTTATGGATGAAATTTCATAACTAAATTATTTTGGTTTATTTCTTTATTAAAATGATAAATTAAATATGATTATTTAATATTATTAGCTATGTAAGAAAATGTATTAAATTGGGGTATTAAAAAATGTATTAAAATTAATGGTATTGAATTCAATTTCTAAAAGTATGAATCTACTTTTTACAGACATAATAATAACAAAAAAGAACAGTTAGATAATTAATGAAAACGGAATAAAATTTTAAAAATATAAAAATAACGAATAGAAAAGGAATATAAAAATACAGTACACACTAAAATACGGATAATGGGGTATAAGAATAAAAGGCAAGAAAAATGGAAAATAATGAACCAAATAGGACACCCACCTTACAGCACTTTGCACATAAATGAAGCTGAAGGTGGATGATAAGACAAACCGGAAAGAGGAGTGGGAAGGAGGGGGGATTGGCGTTGTTATTTGTTAACAACCAATCCCCCAACTCCTTATTTTCTTAACTTTTTTTCCTTATTCCCTTTTTTTACGTATTTTTGTGAGTGCTATATTTTTATATTTATTTTTATCTACTTGTTTATTTATTACTATTTCCGTTTTCATTAATGGTCTAATACCTTTTTTTAATTCTTGTTTACTTATTCTTTTCACTGTACATCTTATTTTTATTTTCTTTAATTTACTTTGTTCATTTTATAAATTTTCAAATATTTTAAGATCATATTTAGCTGCACCTTAGTTAACTTTTATTTCATGCTATTTATTCTCTCACCTTATTACTTTATTTTAGTTGTTTGTATCTCTTTTAGTCTTCATGAAGCTCTCAAACTGGGACAATACGGCTCACATTTAATAGTTTAATTACTATATGAGTTTTTTCTTTGACTGTACCCGGATTTTTTATGTTTATATTTTTTGTTTTTTAACGTTTAGAGGTATTCCAGACATAAGCATTGTCCAGAAACATTAAAACTACCAAAAACATTTAAATTATTTTTTAGATGTGCTGTTAAATTTAACATTTATTTCTTCAAAATTCATTAGGCTTAAGTAAAGAAGTGTTTTGACCCTCATATAAATTTATCCCTCATATTTCTAGACATATAACAGTTTTAAATGAACCCTGAATTTAATCATATAAATTATTTGTATTTGTTTATTTGTAACTAACTGGCTCAATTTCTTATGTTACATGTGATCTCTGTTAGCATGAGTCTTTTACTAGTATTTTTCTATTGTTTCATGCTAATAATCAATTAATATTCAAAAATCTTTTATTTAGGCATTTATGCTTTAAACTTACAATTCCTTAAGATTTTATTTGTTTTTGATACAATGTTTGAGTCAGGCTTTCCAGGGAATATCTTTCATTGAACAGATATCTAATTTATTCTAGAACAACATTCTAAAAAAAAAAAAAAAATTAACATACGAACTATAATTTATAAAAAAAAAAAAGTAAAGAACCCTGATATAAATTAAAAATATATACTTTCTAATTTTAAATAATATAGGATGAAAAATAAAATTTTAATACAAACTATGTCTTATTCCATGTATTATGCAAAGTAAGTAAATAATGTTTCTTTAATAAAAATTAATTATAAGTTTTAAAAAATATTTGTTGTGAAAAATTATAAAAATATAACAATTACTAACTTTATCCCAAAGATTTTCTAAATCTAAAAGATTAAAGATCACAATGCTGCTCGAAATTAGATTCCATAAAAAAAAAATACATTGGATTACACAGAATAATAAAAATCATTATCTCTTCTTCTTGTCATTTTTGGTTCTGGCGTACTAAAATATACCAGTTTCCCTCCACAATCTTAAGGCGTAAATATAAGGCACAATTCTTTGTCATTTTGGGTGTAACAATAAAATTTATCAATAATTTCTTCGTAGAAATTTTTTGTTTTTATCAAATGATTCAAGAGATCGGCATTGAGCGTCATACATGTGAGGGAGTGGAAATTGTCCATCGGGATATGACTCTGTCTGTACGTCTTCAGTCCCTGAAGGTTCTTGTTGCTGGTTCCGAGTGCTATTGAAAAATGGTTTGTCAGAACAGTCAGAAACATTTTATAAGTTTCAGAAAATACAGTTAGGTGTAAGTTTTTCTCCCGAATAAGTTGTGGAATTTCATACGGCGATATGTTCCAAAAGTGCGCATCACTGAAAAATATTTCTAGCTCTTTTTTGAGCCTTTGTGATTGATTAAAGTACGAAGGATATAGTTGGAGAATTTTACAAACTTCTTCATCTGGAAAACGTACTGTATAACTTTGAAATTTGGTGGAGTCTGATAAACAGAAAAAACTCAGTTTCTCCAAGTCATTGAATTTTATGGTCAACTCAGATAAGATTGAAATTATTATCTCGTCTAGCAGTGTTTTAAACTCTGATGTCACATCATCTACGTTTGGACAATGATATTTTTTCCAAAATCCTGCTTTACTACTGGCTGATTCAAAAATGTACATGAAATTTTCATTAGATTTTAAACTTTCCAGGACTTTAAGTTGAGTTTCGACTTCATTACGACAGAAATAATTATCATACGATTTACACCTTATATGATAGTATAGTTTATCTGTAATTTCAAAAATTTTTTTAAATGCTACACATAAAAATGCAAATCCAAAATCATTCATTTCACTTATGAAACACTTCGATTCGTGAATAATAGTGTCGTTCGTTTCTGGATCGATGAGAGAATTTTGGAATGCTGATTTCAATTCGTCCCAGCAGTCTACTATGGCAGAAAGTAGTTGTGAATGATACCACCACTCCGACCCCGGATCCAATTCAAATCTTAAAAAGTGGACTACTGGAAGAATTTTGAGGTAGTCTTTGGATGGCACCCTCTTGAAGAACTCTGGAATTCTTTGTACAGTGGTGAAGAACATTCGACAGGCCCCTAATTTACTGAAACATCTTTGAAGCAGTAGAGTGCTCAGAGAATGCGAGATATTGACAAGGACATTAGGAGCCTTGTTTTTTAATTCGTGTTGTATAGTTTCAATGTGTTCCTCTCTAACGGTGAGGCCGTCGTGGGCGAAGGAAACCAGTTTAGACTCATAATCGGTGCCTTCCATGGCTTCCTCTACGACATTCATAATGTCTTTGGCACTCATATGAGGGACCGTGGTCTGGATTCCGTGGAACCACTCCACTAATTGTCCGCTTTCCCTTACGTACCTCACTGTGATCGCGCACTCTGATGCCTGCCTGATATCGGTTATATCATCTATCTGTAAACCTAAAAAATCTGCAGCTATTATCTCTTCTTGGATATGATGATGTAGGTGTTCAGCAATGCAATCCATTATCTCGAGATGTGCTGTCTTCATTCTTTCAATAGTCAGTATGCTTCTTATTTTGCTGTATTGTATTTGTATTTCCGGTGTACTATTGGAAATGAGCATGACAAACATTTTATGAAAATTCACAAAGTTTTCTTTGTAACCGGAAGCATTCATTCTGTTGAGGTAAAGTAGTGAGTCGATAGCTAGGCGTATAATATTTCTGTTGAGGCGGACTGTTCTGTTGTGATCCGAGGTATGCAAGTCGAGAATTTTTTCTGGATCATCGGAGGTTATGTTGATTTTTTTGAAGTAGGTAACGCACTGGATATGGTGTTCCGAAACATGGTGAAGTCTGAGATACTTTTCGACTTGGCTAAAGTCTTCAAATCCAGTATAGTTCCACACGTTCTTTTCAATGCCAAAGAGGAGACAAGGCCAACAGAACAGCCTTCGCTTGTAATAACTACCGCATAACCAATCGTACTGCAGGTACCAGATGTTTTGAATTGCTTCAGAATTGGGGGTTGCGTTAATTAAGAAATCGGGCCTGGGTTGTGAATCGGTGGATAGTAGGTCGTGCTTGTCCTCATTATTCCACTTTACAAAGGGAGTCTCCAATAGATTGCAAACCAGGTCAACGACGGGACAAGACATGACTGACAATACCGTTCTCAACTAAGTGCCGAAGCATACTGAGGGAGGAGCAGGTTGGGAGGGGGCGTCGCTTAGCAACCTCGCTGATCATTTCCCCCCTCCCAATACATCTCTCAGGTATTGATTATACTCGACTCCTACTATGAAGCTCCAATTACTTTTACACTTTCCTAGGTCATATATGTATCATTTATTTATACTTGTGATATAGAGATATTATTTTGTTATTTCGTATTACATATGATAAAGACGGATTCAACCTTCTGGATCAATAAAAATCAAAGTACATTGGGCAACTCATATCAGCCTGTACATACTCATATGTATAGAAAGAGGATAAACAGACAAAATGAAGACACTTTTTTTTTCTTTTCTCTCTTTTTTTTTTTCTCTCACTTAAAGAAATCTTTGTTTTGTTTTTCTTGTCCTCGCGACAGTTCTTACATTTTTATTTAAATTTCTTTTTTCTCGTTTTACGTTTATTTGAACTTTCTTCCGGGAACATGACATGACTTGAATATGGACGGTGTGCAATACGATAACCCTCTGGTGGCGTCGTACCCATCTCCAGCTCCGGGCGAACACCCTCCACCTATGGTCAACCCACCCACTAGCAGGAACCCACGCAACTACGTTAGAATGGGTTAAAGTACGTACAGCAACCACCCAAGACTTAAGAAAAGCAGTCTCAGTCGAGCGGTTCACCGGTGAAATGGGAGAACTAAAGCATTTTTTAAAAGGAGGTTGGACCCGGATCGAACACCACAGCCCGAGAAACAACTTTAACCCGCGGCGAAGGCGGGAACACAAGGATATCTTGAGAGGGAGAACAAGGAACACAAAGAGCAGACCGAACCAGACAAAACCTAGAAGTAATTGCCGGAGAGAAGACCGTAAGTGCCAAGGCTGTGGAAAGGTGCGACATCTTGTGACAAAGTGGCTGCGCACCAGATGTTTTGAATGCGGCAGCGAAGGGCATATCGCCCTTTTTTTTCTTACCTCCTATTATTATTTATTTATTAAAGCTATTACAATTATACATAGTACTTAAAACTAAGGAATATATATTAACTAAACCATCGAATCTTGGTTTGCCTTATATATACGGCATTATAAGATATGACAAACTTGGTCCGCTGAAGGCGGTTTTTTTCATGATTAGCTGGATTGCCAGTGGCTAACAAGGAATGGGGAGGGACCATTCCGGCTGGTGGTGTTGGGGTGTGGGTGACTTCAGGCTGCAAGGCCTATTCCCTCGGCGAGGACGTCGACCAAGGGGACCGTGCCACCTTCCAGGTCTTGGGGGAGGGGCGATTTCTAGGAATAGGGGAGTGGCACAGGCTTTCAGCCCATCAAAGAATTTGATGTGCCTACAGCCTATGAATTCCGACACAGAAGCGGACGACCTAAAGCAAGGAAGAAGGCACAATAGTAGAACAGACGCGTGGGTAAGAGGATCCAGAGAAAAAGGAGAACGCGAGATCTGAGGAAGATGCCTGTAGAGAGGCGACCGCACACTTAGGATCTACCATGTCAGAGAAGAGCACGGCGGTCGGCCTATAATTCGTGTGAAGGGAGGCGTGAGCTGCCTAGTTGACAGTTAGCTGGGAGTTCAAGTACCATTGTCAGCAGGGAAGCATTGTAGATGTAGAACGGCGGTGGGAGGATACTCCAGGTCAAGGTATGTACTTGTCAATTAATTACCCTGGGTGGGCCATACAACATCGAGGGGGAAGGGGTATTGTGGTTAAGCAAGAGGTGGCAAAGAAGAAGGG